>NC_132882.1:8981627-9271627 GCF_030463535.1 Salminus brasiliensis | reverse complement strand
GTAGTTCCCACCCTGATTGGGCTTGGCTGGGGGATCTCTGTAGTAGGCTCGGCTGCTGGGCGTCAGGCCTGCTGACAGCTGTCTGGAGACATAAGGGCTTTGTTTACCCAGTTGTGAATATGCACCGCCACTTCAGTGGGTGTACACAGGGATAAAGCACTGATCGAATACATGCACAGACAACAGCAACCGAGAGAGCGCAGGCTGATCTGTATGCCCATCAGGCCTGCGAGGCGCACGCACACTCACGCACACATACAAACTTGGGCTGAAGTTTTGTTAAACTAGGATTAAATATGATCTTATGTGCTGTGATGGGACACGGCACAATTCACAGGAGCTCCAGGTTGGCAAATGTCATTATTCAGACCAGGACCTCTGACTGAGACCGAACTGAGGCAAAGAGTCCCATACAGTCAAGCAGAGTGACTGGACTGATACTGATACACACGATCCACTTCACACTGGGTTCCTCTTACCAGCCAATGGAAACTACAGAGCTAATGCTAATAAGTGATGGACGCTTATATCCATCAATCAGATCAACAGCAGAACTATGATCCCAGATGATTGTGAAAAGTCAACAACATTAAAGTAAAAAAGTCATTTTTATTCAAATATAGGAGCCATATTCAGAATAAAAAACATGATAGGGTGGTATGTAAGATAAGATAAGATAAGCTAGTCCCACAGTGGGGAAATTCACAGTGCCACAGCAGCAAAGGGATAGCACAACACTCAGATGCAAAATGTAGATAAATTACCACTATATACACAATATAAATAATATTAGAAGTAAAAAAAAACAATAACAATATTATTTACAGATTATTTACAGATAATTGAAAATTGACCCTTAATTGCACATTGTATTTTTACATCTATTCCCTGAACACATGTGTGTAGTTTAAGTGTGTGTGTGTATGTGGCCGTAGGGAGCAGTGATGGTTGTAGAGTCTGACTAGTGATAGGGTTGTATGTGACCGGATTGGAAGTGTCCTTCTTAAATGGCTGCATATATTAATGTGGTCAACCTCCTGACCTTTGGTTCATAACAATATAAAATATCATTTAATTTGCATTAATGATGTAAAAAAATAAAAATAAACAAATGATATCACTTGCTTGGATGGTCCATTGTATGTCCTGCACCTAACTATAAGCCTAAGCCAACCCTAACCTCAACCTAAACCCTAAATCTAACCCTAAAAGGGTCAAGTTAAGGTTAGGGTTCGGTGCAGGGTTACATTCAACAGATAGTCGTTTATATTCAACTTAGAGTCCAGCTGAATTTAATAGATATTCAGCTGAACGTCAGGCGAGCTTCCACAAGGCATCTACAGCTCGTATAGGCCAAACAAGTTACTGTAACGGGGTGGTAAGTCAAACTTAATCATTTCATTTTTACAAAAAAAAATAAGCTTTTATATCACTGTATCTTATGAAAACAGGGACACATCATTCTGAAAATGAAAAGAACAGACAATTTATGAAGAATAGTCTGTTACTCTTTAAGAAACTGTGTTTCCATATTAACAGGAACACCTGATATTATTAGCTTTAAGCTTCGGAAACACACTTTGGGGCATCTTTTGAGCTCGTGGATGCAAATGACTCTTATATGGTTTTGACACTGTCTCACATACTGGTATTCAGAACTTCATTAATAAGGCATAGGTATGTTGCATAGCTACAAAAATCAGAAGCATCGCAGTGATTCTTCACCCATTCAATAGCGTTAGCTTTAGCCTTTTTAGCATTGATTTAATGTTCCCTTAGAGTAGCCATTGCATTTGGCCTCAAAAGGATTTTGCTAGCGAGTTGGGTGTAAGGTAATGTTTGGGGGTGTAAATATAACGAGTTCTGGTTCTGCTGGATTGTACTTACAATTGTACTGTAAAATCCCCAAATTTCTCCATTATATAGCCTCATTACATAAGGGCAGCACCCGTCAAGATCCTCAGGCTATTTACAGCAGATCACTGAATTACTAAGAAACGATAAGTCTACCACCCTCATTATACCTACACTAAACAACTGTTGCAAATAATATATCAACCCCCGACATATCGTGCAACCTTCTGGAGTAAACAACTGCAGTCCCGTCATCTATAGGTCTCCATTAGCCCTATTAGCAACCGTCCTGCAGCTTTCATTTCTGTAGACTGGTCCACTGTTCTAGACAGTAACATTTAAGAAATCCCTCAAGCAGCCAGACTCATCCCAACATCCACCAGAAAAAGACCAAAAACACCTAATAGCTGCCTCCAACGGGAAACAAATAAAAAGCATCCATCATGAAGAAGAGTGAGAAGAGGTCAGAGTGGGGAGAGGACGGGATGGAGTAAGAGATTGAGGCCTTTTAAGGACCTGCCTTCAGATAGAAAAGCTTTCAATTATTGACACACTCAAAATGGCAAAAAGCACAAGAGCATCTTAAAATACGGCGCTAAAAAAAGACAGCCTGGAGCCAGGTGAGCATGCACCACTTCAGGCCGAAGAGTGAATCACACTGGCATTCAAAAACAGGGACGCTGGAGTCTGGAATTTCTGGGACGATGACGATCCAGATATCGATACTGACCATTTTACCTTTCTTAAATACGCACAGTGAGCGTGAACAGTCCTTATAGGCAGGTCTGTTCATCTGGCTGGCCATCTTTGCGATGCCAACCGGGCAGTTATTTCCAGTCACACAGTAGATTGCTGAATTACTGAGTGTTCAAAAAGAGGCTAACTGCTAATGCTAGCTAACTTAATCATTTTCCTTATACAGTAGACCAGTGAATTACTGAGTGCTCCAAAAGGTGCTAAAACTCTACAGGTGCTAACTGCTAATGCTAGCTGCTTCATACTGTTCGGGCTAAATACAGTACATTGCTGAATTACTGACTGTTCCAAAAGATGCTGAAATTGCAATGCTAACTGCTAATGTAATGCTAATTGCTAAATATTTTCTAGGCTATATACAGTAGATCATTGAATTACTGAGATGTGAAGTGCTAATGCTAGCTGCTTCATATTCCTCAGGCTACATACAGTAGATCACTGAGTGATCAGAAGATGCTAAAACTTCAAAAATGCTAACTGCTAATGCTAGTTGATTCATATCCTTTAGGCTATATGCAGTAGATCACTGAATTACAGTGTTCAAAATATGCTAATTGCTAATGTTAGCTGAATCATATTCCTCAGGGTATGTACAGTAGATCACTGAATTGCTGAATGTTCCAAAATAATAACTAATTAATGCTAGCTGAATTATATTTTCAAGTTTATATACAGATCACTGAATTACAGTGTTCAAAAGACGCTAAAACTCCAAAGATGCTACATGCTAATGCTAGCTGCTTCATATTCCTTAGGCTGTATACAGTAGATCACTGAATTACTGAGTGTTCAAAAGATGTTAAGATGTCAGATGCTAACTGCTAAAGCTAGCTGATTCACATTCCTTAGGCTATATACAGTAGATCACTGCATTACTGAGTGTTAAAACATGCTAAAACTCCAAGGATGCTAACTGCTATGCTAGCTGAATCATATTTCTCAGGTTATATACAGGAAATCACTGTAATCTGCTAAACAACTGTTGCAACAACTGGTGCACCTTCAGGTCAACTGCAGTCCTGTCATCTATAGATCTCTATTTATTGGCAACTGGAGGGGCACTATTGACGATTAGCTGTTGCATGCTCAGTGGCCCATGCCGGCCGTCCAGCTGAGAACTGTGGAGGCTAATGTGATGTTTAACATGGACAGACTCAGTGAGGAGTGACGAGCAGACAGCGGCGTGTTAAATGGCAGGGAGGAGCGAGCACCAGGGAGTGAAGGAAGGAGGGCGGTCATCCTGAACTCATCCCCAGGGAGCAGAGCCGTGTCTGGGCAGCTGAGCGTATCCTTCCCTCGGAGGGCCTTCATTTTGAACGGTCCCATCTGCAGCAGCAGGGCACTTGCGTACAGAGCTGCACAACAGCGCCATCTACTGGCAGAGGCAGGAAGGCATTATGCTGGCACTTTTTGAGAGCAGTTTGACAATGTGCTTTTGAGTTGTGTAAAAGGGTCAAAACTCTTTCAGTAGCTTGAAATTTCTGAAACCCATCTGAACCGGACTTTGGGCGTACAAACTTCTGTCTGAACCGGACTTTGGGCGTACAAACGTCTGTCTGAACCGGACTTTGGGCGTACAAACGTCTGTCTGAACCGGACTTTGGGCGTACAAACTTCTGTCTGAACCGGACTTTGGGCGTACAAACGTCTGTCTGAACCGGACTTTGGGCGTACAAACGTCTGTCTGAACCGGACTTTGGGCGTACAAACGTCTGTCTGAACCGGACTTTGGGCGTACAAACTTCTGTCTGAACCAGACTTTGGGCGTACAAACTTCTGTCTGAACCAGACTTTGGGCGTACAAACGTCTAAACTCAACTATGGGCGTACAAAATTCTGCCTAAATCCAACTTTGCGCGGTGGTTTGTACGCCCGAAGTCGGGTTCAGACAGAAGTTTGTGTGCACATAGTTGAATTTAGATGTTTGTCAGCCCAAAGTCTGGTTCAGACATTGGTTTGTCAGACAAACAAATAGACAAACAGACAAACGTCTGTCTGAGCCCGACTTTGGGCGTACAAAACAATGTCTGTACCCAACTTGGGGCGTACAATCTTCTGTCTGAACCCGACTTTGGGCTGACAAACGTCTAAATCTAACTATGGGCATACAAAATTCTGCCTAAATGTGACTTTGGGCGTACAAACTAACATCTGAACCAGACTTTGGGCATACAAACGCCTGTATGAACCAGATATTTAAATAGGTCAAATAAAACTCCACCTTTTTAATGATTTGCTTATCGTATAAGTTACCTGGTAACATCAGCCTTGTGGACCTTGCTATAACAACACAGGTGACTCCACTGTTGTAAATTAAAACCTGTTTAAGGCAGGGGTCTCTCATCCTTGATGGTAAAAGTTCAGGATAGTTTGGTGACTTCCCTGCCCTTACACACATCTACGGAACATAGTAATTTATATGAATTAAATCAGGTGTGTTTGAGGAGGGAAATCAGATGCTACACCAGATTCCCAGAGTTGAAGATATTGAGAATATGGAGGAATAGAGGGTGAATGCAGTCCCTAATTGGGTAAAGAGGAGGGACGGGCTGAATGATGACCAAACATGAAATCTGAACTCATCTGGGTTAAGACAAATAATGATTTTCAAATCCAATGTGAATCTTAAGTAAAGGACCCCTTCAGTTCAACCACTGCCTATAGGTCCTCCATCCTCTACCTTCTATGACTATGACTGTCTTTATATATTTCGTCCATCTATATTTCGTGTTTGCTCATGTGTATATGCATGTGTGTGCGCCCACCTGAGTGCACCAGCTCATGCTCCATTACACCACAGCCCAGCACCTCCATCCAGTCGCCCTGGAAACGCACCTCCATTTCAAAGGAGGGATGTGTGAAAGGAAAGTAACACTCCACCCAGCGGATCTCCAGCTCTGAAAACCCCCCCCAAAAAAAAGAAAAGGAAGAAGAAGAGAAAGAAAGACAACAGATTGACAGAGAGGTGAGTAAGGAGAAGCAAGGCTATTTTAACTTTACAAGGACATATCATGGTGCCATATCTGTTTTTTGAGAAGTGTGAACACAAAAATCAATTTGATCAAATCAGATTTTTATATGGACATTATGCAAGACATATCTGAGGCATGGCAATGCAGCCAAAATAAGAATCCATGCACTTATCAAGGTGGTCATCATCATCTAGTACAGGCAGCATGTCAGCAGCAGCTAACCAGCTAAAATGACCTGAGGTGATCTTTCCAAAAAGCAGACTTGCCAAAAGGACAGCATCTGAGCTGCCAGTCTGAAGAAAGCCTGAGGCGAGTAATGTAAACACAGCCCAATATGTGTGACCAAGGTGCAGCTACCTTCTCCAAAAAGGTGTCTGACGAGGCGAGTGAGCGTCTGTTTGAGGTTGAACTCCACAAGCTTAACAGCCTCCAGGGTGTGTGTCTCCTGCTTCTGTGGTGTGCGGCGACCACTGTCCTCAAAGAGAGACAGGTCCTCACCGTTCTCCACTCGGGCAAACAGCTGCCAAGCAGTGAAAGATATGACTGTTTTTTAAACAAGTACTTTGTTATAACATCAAAATCCCCTCAAATGCTGTAACGTACTTAACTAAACATGGCAAGAGTGATCAGGATTCTTGTTCCATGCTGAAAAATCCAGCTGGCAGTTGAGTTTGGATGCTTTAAGCTGGTCTTTGATGGTTGAAGGTGGTTGAAAAAGCTGGCCAGACCCTGACCAGCACAGTGTTAGCTGCATTGGATCTTGGTCATACTGGTCAACCAGCTTGGTCTTGCTGATCATGCTGGTCGACCAACATGGTTAAGATTGGCCATACTGGTTATCTGGCTTGATCAGGCTGATCATGCTTGGAGACCAGCTAAACCAGACCTATGCTGGTCTAGAGCTAAGCTGGTCAACCCATAAACCTTTTTACAATACAGTTTTCCAGCAGAGTTTATTGGTCAAGAAGAAATCTACACAGGTCTTTGTCCGGTTCAGTCATATGCAACAATACACTCCTTACACTGTATTCTTATTAATCAGTTTTTACTAATAATTATGCATAAATGACACTATTTGTTTAAAAGTATGTAGACAGTTACTTTAGGCTGCACCCTTTACTAAAACAACTGCACAAACAGCTTAAACATGGATGTAGGATCACCATACCCAATACTAAGTCTCAATAGAGGGGTAGATGTATTAGGCTATGGAGCAGCAGAACTTTGTTCTCAGGAGAAAATGGAGCTCCATCCAATAACTTGATGGATGAGCTGGGGAGCTGTCATGTGATCCAGAACTGAATCCTTACAGCAATGTTCGAAAATGTAGTGGAAAGCCATGCTTCTGCAGAAAGGGGCGTATCTATTAAGTACATATTAATACCTTCAATCGGAAGGTGTCTATACTGTATGACGAGCCTAGTGTTAATTGGTCTGAGCTAAATATACGGTCGTTATTTTTGTTATGACTTCAGGGCAAGTTCTTCTTCTTCTGTCTATATTTGGGTTAACTCAAACTCCTCAACTAATAAAGCTAAAATCACTCGCGCTAAATCTGGAACTGCCTGTAAAATGCCAGGGGGGATTCCCTCTTGGGAAATGGTAAGGACAAGTCGATGTCCAGTATTGAAACAAAGGATCAATGAGTTCTAGACAATACAGATCATGCCCTGACCTCATGGTTGGAGAAAAGCCGGACTCCCTCCATCTGGTGAAACACTGGGTAGTGGCTGGAGTCGATCTCATCTCTCCGGTACACATCTCCAGCTAAAAGGAAGCAGTCAAGGCCTGCACGCACCAACTCCTTCTGGTGGGCGGAGGTGTGGGCACGCAGCATGTGAGTGCGGTTTAGGTAGTAGTTATCGCCCTTCTTCCGGCTGGGGTGGTCAGCTGGGATGAGCAAACTGTCGAAGTTCTGCTCCACCGTGACCACAGGGCTGAGGTTATCGTGCACAGAGAAGAGCGGGTTGCCCGACCGGCTAATGTAGGAGCGGTAAAAATGGTCTTTGATGCGCTCCTTGATGAGCCACAGCGGGTGGTGGGACTGGTTGTGAAGATCACGGCCCACCATGGACAGGATTTTGGGCGTGACATTGGTCATATCATCTCGTGGGTAGACACGGCCAAAAACTTCCACTGAGCTGTCGTTAATTTGAGGCTGGGACGAGGGGCTGTGTGTGGACGTCCTCCTGCATTGGTTAAGTCTTTGAGCTACTATCAACCCACTGGATGGGACACGGGTCACTGGCCAGGCGAAGGTGACGGGTTTCAGAAGGTGTAGAGATTTGTGCAGAGTTCTACAGTATGAGCCCATAGCTGGACCAGGGACCTGAGAAAACAGCAGAAAAAAGTGAGGTTAAGTCCAAGCTGTTGAAGAATGAGAACTTGAGAATGGATCGATGTTCCTGTTTGAATGAAGGTGGAGCAGAACATGAGCTTCAATGCTTCACTTGGTGGCCATTGCCAAAAATTGCCAAAATCTTCAAATCCATGTATTGTTTATAGGGACTAGATCCTCGGGACTAGATACCACAGAAAGTTGCCTACTGCCTTACCCACACCTCTACTCAAGACTTGCCCATAATTTAGTATTTGGAGTCAATTCAAAAGTTGATTCTTTGACTCCGACAATCTCAGGATTGACTCTGAGAGTCTAAAAGCTTTGGATCTTTGTGGACTCCATGTCTTTCTTTATAATTGGCCAGATGAACATTTCTGAGGTGTGTGTAACACAGGAACATTTAATTAGCAGGCTTTCAGTAATGCTAACACTTAGCAGCTGCTGTAAACACAAACGCCGATATGTCTGCCTACATCGCACCGCTCTGTACAGAAAGTCCTGCTGCATAAAACCAAGGGCTTCATTCTGGTCACAATAAAGAAAGATTTTAACAGGAAAAGAAAGAAAAGAAAAGAAACGGTGGATGAAGCTGCAGGTTTAATATTTGACAGATTCTTATTCAAATGTTCATTTCCACCTTAAATGGTCCCACTGTTACATTCGGGCACCTGGGCAATATATATGGTAAATGCTGGAGGTTGGAAAATGGTTGAAAAACCTCAGCCCGGTGAAAAAAGCAAGGCAGTCTAAAAGATTTGCTTTAAGATTGGTTAACTGGTTAATTAAAGGATTATAAAGAAAAAAAAAAACATTTCAAAGGATTATGACTACAGTGACCACTCTGGAGTTTCTCCTCGTTCTGTACCTTAAGCTTAAGATCACCCTTTCCTCTAATTATGTGAAATCTGATGGCAAGATGAACATCAGTCAGTTGTAATCGTTTGTCACGATGCTACCTGACAAAATTCATAATCTATGAGTTTTCATCATATTACTATGAATCTCAGTTACTCAAAAACTGATTGAACAACATAATTAAGGGATTAATCTCGGTTATATGCCCTTAATTGATGCCTCTGATGCTGTACTGGTTAAAGGTAAATGTAAAAAGTGCCAAAACCCTGCAGTTTACCACCAATTTCTTAAATAGCTTGCTACTAGACCTGGATTAAAAACTCACAGCAATAAATAGATTTTGCACATGACTTTGCCCGTCAGTTGCTAGGCAGTTGCTATGAGTTGCTATGAGTATGCTAAGTGGTTGCTAGGGAGTTACTATACTCTGATGCTGCTTAATTGTTGCTACAGCCTCTCAACTCGGTGACTGTGGTGCTGCTAAGTGGTTGCTATGATGTTGCTAGGCGGTTTGCTTGGTGGTTGCTATGGTCTGTTGTTCCTCTCTGGACCTCTCTGGTATACCCTGATGCTGCTTAGTGGTTGCTACAGCATGTCAACTGGTGACTGTGGTGCTGCTAAGTTGTTGCTATGATGTTGCTAGGCGGTTTGCTTGGTGGTTGCTATGATCTGTTGTTCCTCTATGAACCTCTCTGGTGTTGCAAAGTCATTGATAGGTCTCTATGCTAGAGAGTAGTAGTTTCTATGATGTTGATAGACGGTTGCTATGGTATTTTGGGTGGTTGCTGTGGTGCTGATAAGTGGTTGGGAGACAGCTAATATAGTATTCCATAAGGTTGCGATGATGCTGCAAAGTGGTTACTATAGCATCTCAACTGGTTACTGGCTAAGTGGCTGCTAGGTGACTGCCACAGAGTTGCTATAAGGCTGCTATGATGTTGCTGGATCATGATATGATTATGGCTATGGTATTTGAGGTGGTTGCTGTGGTGCTAATAAGAGGTTGCTATGATGTTGCTAGGTGGTTTGCTTGGTGGTTGCTATGGTATTTCAAGTGGTTGCTGGGGGGCTGCTAAGTGGTTGCGAGACAGCTGATATGGCATTCTAGAAGGTTGCTATGGTGCTGCAAAGTGGTCGCTATAGCATCTCAGCTGGTTACTGGCTAAGTGGTTGCTAGATGGTTGCCACAGAGTTGCTATGAAGCTGCTATGCTGGGTGGTTGTTGGTATTTCAGGTGGTTAATGTGGCACTGATAAGTGGTTGCTATGACATTGCTAAGTACTTTGCTCTGTGGTTGCTGTGGCATTTCAGGGGGTTGCTGTGGTGCTGATACGTGGTTGCTAGGGTGTTGCTAAGTGGTTAAGGACTTAGCTGTTGCTTTGCACAGTGTTGGGGAAATGCTGTATAGGGTTAGGTTTTGAAGGTGTTGCATTATGGGTATTGCAGTGAATTTACTGTTGTCTTAGCAACTGTAGTCCCTGCTGCTCATGCCTCAATCATTCTTTGTGGCATTTCCAATAATCCTATAGGACTTCACTGAAATGTAGAGCGCAGGTAAAGTAAACAGCAGTATTAACGCTAATGCTGATCTCCTGAAGCCCACAGCGGCATCACCAGCTGAAGGTTTAGTAAGACAGATCATTCTGCATGAAAATTTAATAAAATGTCAGCTGGATTAGCTATTAATGATAGCCAGCTAGCAGACATACCATTGAAACCACAGACTAACCGAGGTGCTGTACAGACGGTTTGCTCCTTTATTTTAAGCTCTGAATTTAGCGTGTGAAGCACTTCAGCTCCGTCCCCAGTCTGGAGCTTTTCTTCAATGAATGGCCCATCATTTGAAGCCGTGTCAGATCTGACAGGTTTTTACAAGGGGTTTGCTTTGCATGATGCAATTCCTGCAGTTAAGAACAAGACAAAACTCCCTTACTCGAAAATTCCCTACTCGAGTCTCGGGACTCTGAGACTCGCACCCCAGAGACTCAGCTCGTACAAGCATGAAGCGACAGAAGTGACAGCAGCTCAGCGTGGCCTAAACACTGTGCTAATAAACCTGTCATCAAATATCAGTTTGAAATATTGGTCACATCTAAATCATCTGCCTGATGAGCAAATGGTTTTGAGGCAATTATCTGCTGATACTGATCTTTTTAGCACTTTAATCACCGTTGCTGTAAAACCAAAGCTGTTCTGTAGAAATGCTCAGGTCATAAACTCGGTTCTAGTGTAATAAAACACAGCCAATAGGTTGATCAGCTACAGAAATCCATTTATTAATAATAACTACTGCAAGGTGGTCAGACCCAAGCGAGAAGCCCCAGACGTCACTCCAGCCATGATGCCAAATGGGTTTAGCCTGAGCTTGAGCTTCGGAAGTGGTTGGCTCATCAAACAGACAACTTCTGAGGTGTGGTGAGTGGAGCCATTAGCACACTAGCAAGGGACACTCAGCAGGCAAGCAATTCTGCTGCTGGACGAGAGAAATTGAAAAAAGTGATGCTGAAGAATAAGAGACAGTGTTGTCGCTGCCAAAATTACACTTTCAACAGAAATCGAATACCTATTAGAATTCATGTATAAATGATGGCTAGCTTACAGCCGTGTGGACAAGAACCGTGTCAGGAACCCATCCATAGAACTCAGCTTTTCTTGGAACCAGTCCATCCCTCTCGATCCATTTCTCCAATCATCACTCACCCCTCTCTGGAACCCTCTGGTGTTGATAAGTTGTGGCTAGGTAGTTGCTAGAGAGTTACATATAGTTGCTATGATGTTGCTATAGTGCTGATAAGTGGTTGCTAGGGTGTGGTGTTGCTAAGTGGTTGCCATACCTTTGATAAGGCATTCCAGGAGGCAAAGTGGTTGCTATAGCATCTCAACTGGTTACTGGCTAAGTGGTTTCTAAATGGCTGCCACATGATTTGCTATGTGTCTGCTACGATGTTGCTAGGTAGTTGCTGGGTGGTTGCTATAATATTTTAGGTGGTTGTTGTGGTGCCCTTAAGTGGTTGCTATGACACTGCTAAGCAGTGGCCATAATATTTCAAATGGTTGCTGCGAGATTGAAAAGGGGCTGCTAGAGTGTTGCTAAACGGTTTCTAGGCAGTTGCTATGGTATTTCAGGTGGTTGATGTAATGTTGAAAGGTGGTTGATAGGCAGTTGCTATGACATTCCAAGAGGTTTCTAGGGTGCTGTGAAGTGGTTGCTATAGCATCTCGACTGGTTACTGGCCAAGTGGTTTCTAAATAGCTGCCACATGAGATGCTATGTGTATGCTATGATGTTACTAGGTAGTTGCTGGGTGGTTGCTATGGTATTTTAGGTGGTTGTTGTGTTGCTAACAAGTGGTTGCTATGATGCTGCTAAGCAGTGGCTATGGTTTTTCAGATGGTTGCTATGATTTTGAAAAGGGGCTTCTAGAATGTTGATAAATGGTTGTGAGGCAGTTGCTAGGACATTCCAGATGGTTGCAATAGGGTTCCTATGTGTTCGCTATAGCATGTCCACTGGTTACTGGTTAAGTGGTTGCTAGATGGTTGCCACAGAGTTGCTATGTGGCTGCTATGATGTTGCTGGCGGTTGCTAGGGTATTTCAGGTGATAGCTGTGGTGCTAATAAGTGGTTGCTATGACGCTTCTAAGCAGTGGCTATGGTATTTCAGATGGTTGCTGTGATATAGATAAGGGGCTGCTAGAGTGTTGCTAAATGGTTGCGAGACAATTGCTAGGACATGCCAGGTTGCTGGGGTGTTCCTAAGTGGTTGCTAGGAAGTTGTTGAATTATGTAACCATTGGCTCATTTTCAAGGCTTTCTCAGCTCCATTCCCAGAGAACCACCAATCTAACACACCTGATCCAACTCATGAAGGACAACTCCAGGACTGGATCCAGAACTGGATCCCTCCCTCTCTCTCTCAGTTTCGGAGGCTGTGGGTCTTGCCCAGGCAGCAGAGGCACTCGGGACAGCAGGGCAGAGAAGGGCCGCATTTATCCCACACTTACAGTTCCCCTCTCTCTCGGTTTCACACAAATATTTGCCTTTTCCCAGCAATATTTCATGAGCCCGGAAGACTGAAAGATAGGGTGGACTCACGTCCGCTCACAGTCCTCCTCTCCTGGGCACGCAAACACAAAACCCGGAGACACACTGTGTGACGCACAGCAAAACAGATGCACCGACACAGAGTGACAGAAGAGAGTGATGTGAAAAGTTTGTGACACAAAGGGGAAAGAGTGTTGCATTGCAGTGGCATTGCAGCACAGTGGCTTACGACGGGGTTCCTGCGAGTGCTGCTCCATTTCTCGCTCCTGTTTTACAGTTGCACCACTGCCGCCATGCTGCAAATCAAATGAAATGGGCTGAGCTGACCTGCTCTGTTTTATGCAAAGAGCATAAAAACTCAGGAAAGATGCCTGCACTCGCACCTAATGTGCAATGCTCTTAACTACACACACACACACACACACACACACACACATACACACACACACACACACAGAGGAAAATCTCAGTCACACACGTACACTCTCGGCTGGGTTTATGAGTACGGTGTGATTGTTCATCTTCTCCTCTCTTTCTGTAATATCGGGTGAATGCTCGGTTCCATCCGTGCCTTTATATCAAGTCACGTCTCAACACACCCACCAGCCAAGGCCTGCCAGAGAATGCTGTAAATCCACAGGCCTGCTGCACCGGCATACGCTCAAAGCTTCGGCATGTGTGTCTGGATGATTTTCTGAAGCATGCATTTAGGAAATAAGAAGAAGATGAAGACGTAAAAGATGAAGATGATGAAGACGAAGATGAAGATGAAGAAGATGAAGACGTAAAAGATGAAGATGATGAAGAAGAAGAAGATGAAGATGTAAAAGATGAAGATGATGAAGATAAAGAAGATGAAGAAGTAAAAGATGAAGATGATGAAGAAGATGAAGAAGAAGATGAAGAAGTAAAAGATGAAGATGATGAAGAAGAAGATGAAGATGAAGATGAAGAAGTAAAAGATGAAGATGATGAAGAAGATAAAGACGAAGAAGAAGAAGATGAAAAAGAAGATGAAGAAGCTAAAAAAGTAAAAGATGAAGATGATGAAGAAGATGAAGAACTACTAATATTTGATGGAACATTTTCAGCCCAGGTGGTTGCTAAATGAATGCAACGGTGTTGGTAGGTGGTTGCTATGGCATTGCTAGGTGGTTGCTATGGCATTGCTAGGTAGTTGCTGTGGTATTCCAGGTGGTTTCTATGGTATCCCAACTGGTTAATATGGTATTGCTAGAAGTGGTTGCTATGGTGTCTCATGTGGTTGCTAGGGTATTGCAGAGCGGTTGCTGTGGTAACCCATGTGGTTGGTTAGGTTTTTTTTATTGTGTCATTTGAAACGTTTTTAAAAACTTTCAGGTCATCAAATGTGCTTCTTCTCGGACATCCCTCTAAGAACGCTCTCTAAGGCCTCCAGTTCACATGATGCTGTTTGGTGCGTCTCAGCTTCCACATTAGCTGTTCGCCACATTAGCCTCATAGCTCTTGTGGGAATCAGCTGCGCAGTGTGTCTTTACTGTGTGTGTGTGTGTGTGTGAAAGCCCATGTGAGCTCATGGTTCAGTGGCCTGACAAAGGCTGTGTGTGAGAGCAAGTGACAGCATTCGGAATGACCTGATAAAGAGGGAAGACAGTGAGAGGAAAAAGAACGGAGATAAAGGAGAGTGTGAGAGCGAGACAGACAGGGACAGGGCCAAAGGGAGTGAGACCAAAAAGGTGGAGGACAGAATGAAAAGCCTGATTCCTCCTGGTCTGCATCATTCATGTGCGATGGCTCTGGGAGATCCACTCTCCTCATAAAGATCCCGGGGTGCCATCAGAGCAGGCACCTGAGAGCAGCTCATTAGAAAGAGCTTGATGCCACTTGGCAAGGTTAGCTCATCCTGTACCCATCCATCATTAACTATTTATTGATGCCACTGCATCTTCATTTCACTGCAATGCAGTTTAAAATGACTCCCTGGCTCATTTAGGATATGCACAGTTTCCCAAAAACCATCTCAAGGACAGATAAGGTCGGTCTTTTCATGCTGCAGTTTCTGCTTCGACCCGTTGCAGCTGTTTGAACGCGTCTTACTGTCAGCAGGTAGTGGTCAAGGGCCTGAGGTTTTGTGACAGGCTATGAGCTGGGTGCAGTGTAAGCTGGTGGTGTTGGTGGGGGAGAGGGGGGCACTGGACAGGTCGGTATTGATCAGATGCTGATGGAAGCTGTTAAAGCTGAAAGGTTGTGGAGGCTCCAGGCAGTGATCACCTCTACCACTACCACATCACTGCACCTCTCCAACCCTCCCATCCTTCACACAACACATGCCTGCAACATGCACAGCAAACAAGGCCAAGATAGGCTGTATCTCTCTATACTTGGTTTGTAGAGGGGTGTGTGTCCACTTAACGGCTGATATTACAGCAGTATTACCAGCAGCCCAAAGTACAAGCGCAGAACTCAAGACTAGCTCCAGTTGCCAAGCAAATGCACCGCCTGTCCAACAGTGGTATCGTCCCCGACAGATATAATTATCCCCATGAGCTCCGCCGCTCATTTTTAGCCTCAACTTCCCGTAATCAGTCCTGAAGTCCAAACCATCCATAAGGGTTTTCACACCCAAACGAACCCCGACTATGGTTCAGCTTGATCCCAGTTTTGGTGGGTCTTTTGGTCTGGACCATGGTCTGAGGCATCTTTACTACTGACCATTTTGACCTGGAGCAAACATGATACACTCAATGTGGACAAAAGTATTGGGACACCTACACATAACACCTACAGGATATGAATATGGAGAATATGGAGTTGGTCCCCCTCTGCAGTTCTAACAGCAGAAGGTTATTGACTCGGTAGAGCATTGGAGATGTTTCGGCACTATGCTCTGAGCTCAGCACTGAGCAGCTCTGGTTCCTAAACGCCTCACTTCAGCTATTAAAGTGATGTAGCGGCCCTTAAAATGGCATCAGGGGTTCTCTTGAGGAAGAAAGGACATGTCAAGTGGAGGAAAGCATGTTAAGATGGGTACTGAATTCTGCTTCTACAGTTTAGCGCTGTAGCTACAAGGCTGTGCTAGATTACGCCCACCAATTAGGAACAGCTATGTTTTAGTGGTTAGTTCTAATGAATGTATCAAAGTATGTATCAATTCCAGAGTGTAAAAGGCACTGCTGCCTTTGTGTAACCTTGTAGGAAGAACAAATTGTGCTCTCTTGGGTCAAAGAACAAACAATTTCTGGAATGTGTGGACCACAAGTATGCTGTATCATCTGACTTTATCTAATCTGCCTTTGTGGTTTCCATTAAACCCAAGTGGACCCAAGCTTCTCCCTTATTATGCTGAGCATATCTCATAGTAAACCAATCTGACAACCAGGCGAGTAGAGCATCTACTGTCTTTCCTGGAACGACTGCAACAGCGTTCAGTGAGTGTTCAAAAGCAAGCCTACCACAGAACTGGACAAGGATGCAAGCCCCAGAATTTGTCAATTTTTTCTGATAAAAGGAAGATTATGCGGTTTCACTAAACCCAAGCTGGGAGCTGGTGCTGTCAGTTATTTCTGAAGGCTGTTGCTCGAAGGCTGTTGCCGAACACCACTGGTGAATCTGTGAATCTGAATAGTAACTCAAGACAAGAACTGACATTTTCATTACATTTACATTTACAGCATTTAGCTGACGCCCTTACCCAGAGCGACTTACAAGGTTACTCGTATTACAGAAGTGGGCCAATGTAGTGTTAGGAGTCTTGCCCAAGGACTCTTATTGGTGTAGCGCAGCACAGTCACCCAGACCGGGAATGAAACCCCAGTCTCCCACATGGTGTTGTAGCTCACTAGCAGGTAGTGATGTTATCTGTTGCGCCACACCAACCAACTGACAGTAGCATTAGCATATTATGTCGATTCTCATATCTGTACTCAATGTATACATTTTGAGGTGGTAAACTTGGTACTTAACTTGCAATCATTTACACTATATTGACCAAAGTATTCAGATGCTTTTCAGTTACACTTACAGGAGCTTTTATGACCACCTTTTTTCATTAACCTTTTGAACCGTAGGTTTATAAATCTGTTATTAATCATAATGCAGAACCTACTGTGAATGATTTGGTAACTGTTTGGTTTAGCGTGTTTTGTGGAGTCCCACAGGGTGCTATTGTAGGGTCTATGACATTATGTGAGAGGACTGCAGTTATGAGAGTGAAGAACTGTGGGAGGAGGTGTGGGCCCATGTCCAGGGTTTAAGGAGTTCATCTGGAGTTGTGCCCCCGGTGCTCTAAGCTCTAACAGCAGCAGCAGGTCTGGAGCTCTGCAGTTATTGAGTCAGTTGGAGACTTTTCTGCACTATGCTCTGAGCTCAGCACTCGGCCCTGACCCCACTCTATAACTTTACGTGGTCTGACACTCGATAGCTGAGCTGCTCTCTGTGAGCTGTTCCTCTTAAACACTTTCACTGTTCAATGATAATACCACTCACAGCTGATGGTGGAAGATCTAGGAGGGGAGAAATTTCACCAGCTGACTTGTTGTTGTTGTTGCAGCGGCGTCTCCTATTACATACAGAACCACGCTGGAGTTCAGTGAGCTTTTTAGAAACACCCATTCTCTCACTAATGTGTGGAAAGACAGAATGCAAGGCTAGGTGCTTGATTTTATACACCTGTGGCAATGAGACTGGACGAAACACCTGGATTTAATGATTAAGAGCGTGTCCCAATACTTTTGTCCATAAAGTGTATATATAAAGCGGTTCATTTTAAGAGGAAAACTGCTTCTGTCATTTCTGCGGTGTCTTTCAGCACAGCAGAAATGCCGCTTAGGTTAAATTAACGTCTATGATTGTCCAGAGGTTAATGAAGCCAGTCTTGTGTAAAGGTGTCTGTCCACTGTGCTGTGCGATGTGCACCGAGAGGTCAGAGGCCGTGGTCCACCTGCCAGAGCTCAGCACGGATATGGCGGGACTCTTCTATTTTTACTTGCGAGCCCAGCCGTCCCCGTGAGTCCTCAAAAGACTTCAGGCTGCCTCAAAGTCGAACTCTCGAGCGCAAAGATAAGGATACTCACAGCACTGTATGAGGATCAAGCTGAGGATTCTTCCCTCCAGATCTGCTGTGCAGTTGTGTGGGAGCTATAAAGGAGCTGAGAGCCTTCAGAAGCTCTTCTGAATGATGTTGTGTATTCATGTTAAAGAGAGTTTTGCTGTCCTCTCTGTCTCTGTCTCTCTCTCTCTCGTTCTCTCTCTCTCTCTCTCTCTCTCTCCCGCAGGCTTTAACAACACAGACTCCTTTGAAGTCGCACAGCTGAGATGATGTCATTGCAGTACTGTATCACAATGCATAGCAACTGTATGCAGTGTGTGTGTGTGTGTGTGTGTGTGTGTGTGTGTGTGTGTGTGTGTGTGTGTGTGTTTTTTTTTCATGCAGCAAAGCAGGGGTGTCCAGCACAGATCCTGGAGGGCTTTAGTCCATCACAGAAAGTTTTATTTGAGCTTCATCAGTCCACAAAACTTGTTCCCAAGCTGCATCAGGCTTGTTGAGATGCCTCTTTTAAAACCGTCTGACGCTTAATTTTGTAGTGAGGAGGCAGGAAAGGTTTTCTTCTAATAGTCTACATTTGTCCAGGAGGGTCTCATTTGTGCAGGTGTCTCTGCACAGTAGAACAGTGCACCACCCCTCTAGCGCCGGTTAACCTTGAGGACTGTCTTTCACAGTCCAGCAATTCTTCAAGCAATTCTCTAGGACACTTTTCTTGGTCTTCCAGACCTTAACGTGACCTTGACCTTCCTGTTAGTTGTCATTTCTTATCTGCATTACATAGTAAACAGCTGCCTGAAATACCCCTATTGTCTCATAGACATCAATTATTAACATTTTTAAGGTACTAGGTACTACAACAGATAACACCACTACCTGCCAGTGAGCTACCATACCACGTGGAAGACTGGGGTTCGATCCCCGGACTGGGTGACTATGCTGCACTACACCAATAAGAGTCCTTGAGCAAGACTCCTAACACTACACTGGCCCTCCTCTGTAATACGAGTAACCTTGTAAGTTACTCTGGATAAGAGCATCAGATAAATGACATTAATGTAAATGTAATGCTCAGGCCAGGTTGACACTACATGATTTTAAACCCTATTGTTGATAGAAGTAGGTTTAATATCTGGACCCCTGGTCAGTGACTCTAAGACTCGTCCACAAGTATGTGGTGGACTGGAAGTTTTTTTGGCCTCCCGTCCAAATGAGGATGCTGTTTTTGATCACTGACAATCTCCTATATCTTACTACATATACAGTGAACTACATAAGGGATGAAGCTACAACATCTACATGTAGATAGCACAAGATTTCAGATCTTGACATAAGAATAAATGTAAATTCTGTTATATATATCAGACCATATATATATATATATATATATATATATATATATATATATATATATATATATATATATATATCAGGTTTACCATCACAAATAATCTGTACTTTAATGACTTGTACAGTTCAAGACATAGGGAGTAGTGTGTAATTTGGCATTAAATGCATGTGTCTCTCTTGGTGAGGTATTAGGTGACATATTTGTCTTATTTTGGATAGAAATATTTTCAAAAACTTAAAATAATGTATGTAAATAATGTAAAATAAATAAATAAAATAATGAAAAATATATATAAAATTATCTGTATATGTGTGGATGTAGCCCAAATATGTGTCTTCTGTAATAACTAAAGATATGCCACAGAATAAGCATTTCCAATGATACTCTTATACTATATATTTATATAGTATATATATATATATATATATTAATGCAGTTGTAATTGCTGTTTAATGCTCTAAGAATTGCAGCTGCAGCCCATTCAAAACTGTAAGAGTGTGTCAGACCAAAGAATACCATTCATGTGTCCATTTGATCTGTCCGATAAAAATCAGTGTTTTAAAATGTAATTTTGAAGCAATAAACAACACAAAGGTTTGCCATGCAATAAATCTTAAAACATTAAGCTGAAATTCCACCTTAAAAACGTGCCACAGTTACAGTCCTGTGAGTTCTGCATAGGAATGAGAAGAAGCTGTGTGGTAGGGAGGCTGGGGGAAGATGTTAGATCAACTATTGGATTGAAAGCTGATTGCTGCATCAGATTCGAAGCTTAGCAGAGAGGCTGCAGACACTAGCAAAAAACATTCTTGGGTTGCTGCTCTTCTAAACCTAGCTAGTGCGCCCCCTAGTGGTTTGCAGCTCAGTTCTGCTGCGTCTGTAACTCCTCCTTCATTAATAATGAAGTAGTAAGGAGTTTTTCCTCCATTATGTAGCAGAGAGCAGCAACTTTCCGAACATCTCCAGTCCTACTGGTCACACAGGCTCAACTTTATAGAATAGTTTTAGAAAATTCTCTCCTCAGAAAAGGCCTATCCTTGTTTCTCTGCTTTAAGCGATGCCACAGAACAACCATCTTTTGGTTTCATAAAGAACCATTTTTTGTAAAATAGATGTGTGAAGATTGCCTGACTTTACCTACACTCTAGTCACTGAATGGAAGCGAATCCCAGCAGCCATGTTCCAAAATCCAAAATGAGAGTTGATGCTGATATGCAACCATGTTAATTCCCTCGATTTAAAACACGAATAAACCCTAAAAGATTGTTTGTTTGTTTGTTTGTTTTTTACCTACAAACATTTTCACCCAAATGCTCCTTCTAGCTTTGAGTAAAACAAGTGATTTTCTCCAACAAAAGCTCTTTTATGCTGATAAATTACGCTTCTGCGGTTCCAAATCTAGCTAGTGCGCCCCCTAGTGGTTGACAACTCAGTCCTGCTGTGTCTGTAACTCCTCCTCCATTAATAATGAAGTAGTGAGTTTTCCCTCCATTATGTCGCAGCAACCCTTCAGACATTAGCACTCCTACTGGTCGCTGCCACTGATTGGCTGCCCTCCACTATGCCCATGCCACACTAAGCCACCTCTTATTGACCATTTACCATACATTCCTTCAATATGTTGTTCAGGTGTCTACGTTCTGTTGACCATGTAGTGTACTTTATCCCTCAACAAACACCAACTATTACCACCAGCTAAGTCCAGCTGGACCAGTACTCAGAACCAGTACTCAGAACCAGTTAAATCCAGGTTCTTGTCGCTGTTGCAGAATGACATCAGTTGACCAGAGGTTCCCTACAGAGCATCTGTTCATCACAGAGTTCCAGTATGGGTGGACCGAGCTGTGGCAGACATAGGGCAGCCTGGGCTACAGACACTCCACTGATGCTTTAGCTTAGCTCCACTCAATCACAGTATGGGGCTGTCAGCCTTCAACTCCACACACATCTGCAGAACACACAACCTCACACTGACCTCCTGCTGAAAGAGGGAAAGAGAGAGGAAGAGAGAACGAATGGGAGAGAGGGACGTATACAGACAAACAACTGTAGTAACCTTTTAACAGTAACACTAAGAAATATATTTGCACAAAATAAAAAATATTGGTAAAGTTGGGTTCCTGGATCCTCATTATTCAGATGCGCCACTCAGGAAGCGGATATGCAAGTCAACCAGGCGGTTGATCTGCCCAGTTAGGGTCATTCTAGGCATGTACTAACAAGCATTACTCAACAGAAAATATGACGTTTACTGTGCTGAATAAAACACTGACAAGTGTCCAAACCTCCAATTACAGTCTCATCTACAGGTTATATTTGTTAGATTAAATTGTAATGTTTTTAGCTAACTTCCTACCTACATTGATGTAGCTATAGTTATACCATGCTCTGCAATGTGTCTCAGTTCTGATGAATATGACAGAAATATTACCTAAAGAGAAAATAGCTTATATATAAAAATATGGCACTTTTCATACTTGATGTGCATTTATATATACTATACATTATGTATATAAACACACATTGTTTAAATATTAGACACTGGGCAGTGGTGGCTCAGCGATTAGAGCTTCCCTATTGATGATAGGTTGTGGGTTCGATACCCGAGCTCGGCAAACTGTCACTGTTGGGCCCTTGAGCAAGGCCCTTTACTCACTCTGTTTCCGAGTGCCCCAGCGATGGCAGCTCAACACTCTGGGCATGTGTGCTTACTGTCCACTGTGTGTGCTTGCTCACTAACTAGTGTGTATGTGAGTGTGTTCACTGCATGGATGGGTTAAAGCCAGAGGCCAAATTCTAACTGTGTCCAACACTAATGGTAAATATGGGTGTCTTTGTTTTGGCAGTTGAGAGCCACCAACGGCCAGAACCAAATTCCTTATGTGTGTGTGTCAACACACTTGGCCAAGTAATGGCCAATTGGCTAATGTTTAAATCTGTTTACCCTAACAGGGCAACTCAACTCAGCGGTTACATGAGTTTCTCAGGATAACATAAAATTACATTGTATTTCTGCCATTCAACCAAAATATAACCGTTAAGGGCTGTAGAACATGAAGTTTGTTTATTTTACATCTATTTTACATCTACATCTATCTATTATATCTACTGTATAGGTTGAAGCAAATGTCTGAAGAGTCGTGTCACGCCAATACACCTCATTTTTCTCAGCTATCAGATTATGATTTCCTTTTACAACAGAACTGGATATAATGAGCATTACATTCTATTCAATGAGGGGAAAAAGGTCAAACAGCTGAAAGAGGAAAAGTCTAATTATACACACACAAAAAACAGGGGGCTCAAATGGTTCTTTGAGTGATGCCATAGAAGAACCCTTTAGTTCCATGAAGAAGTATGTTTGGAAAAGAGATCCTTCATCTGATGTGAGGTATCTATGTCTCTAATACAAACCTGGTTATTTATGGTGTGAAAAGTGGTTCTTCTATAGCATTGCTCAACGAACCTTTTGAAGCACCTCTTATTTTTGTAGCGGTGAAGAAAGGATCAAACCTTTAGATAAAAACTGTGCATTAGTGAATATCTCCACTCATTCACACCACTCATATACCCCTGTATAGATCACAGGATAGACTGCTGTGGGAAAAACAAGTGAGATGTAGATAAAGAGAGTGAATAAAAGATAACGCTGTGAGATAACCAACTGTTTGCATGGAGAAAGCAGGTCATAAAGCAGAAAAAAGGTCAGGATACAAAAACAAAAGAACAATGGAAGTCAGACGGAGAAAAAAAGCCAACAGGGAAAGTGAGACAGAAGAAGAATGACGAAAAAAATGACAGAACAATGACAGAACAAAAAGAGCTGGTGCAGAAAAAAGAAATATGAAGAGCAAGTAAACAAGTGACTGAGGACGAAAGGAGTGTGTGTGTGTGTGTGTGTGTGTGTGTGTGTATAAATATTCTTGTGTAATTGATGGTGCGATTTAGACTGGCCTTTTCCTGTGGAGATGCTGCTCAATGAGTGGGGTTCTGCTAAGCCCTCCACAGAGTCATAACTCACAACTAGTATCAACACACCACTAGAGTTTCACTCCCACACACACACACACACACACACACACACACACACACATGAACACAGTAACTGTCTCTTGATTGCATTCAGCAACAGGAGTGTTAGTGAGATCAGGGTATTGAATGATCGCCATCCCACCTCATCCCTAACTCCCCAACTCATCCCAAAAGTATTGGATGTAGCACCAGCCATCATTGCAGAGAACACAGTTCTCCCACTGCTCCACAGCTCAATGCTGGGGGGCTTTATACCCCTCTAGCCCACACCTGGCATTAGGCGGCATGGAGCCAATGGGTTCATGTTTACCGGTTCCAGAGAGTCCTATCCTATTGGCAGTACAGCCTAGATAGTAGTGTTACAGCATACTATATGCTATATGTTATAAGCTGAGCTACAGCTTGGCACTAGTAACATCTTAACAGCCCTAGATTAGCTCAGCCCTAATTTAGCTGTAGCTAAGCTTAGCTCTAACCATGTGTTTTTTGTTGATGCTGTTGTGAACCGCACCCATCAGCTGCAACTGCTTCATGTGCGGAGGGTGACTGAGGCCACTGATCACCCACAGCTGAACCTGAGCAACGTTAACGCTCCGAGTGTGTTACATCAGAGATCCCTGAACAGGTTTGAGGGACATTTTATGCCCAAATGTTTGTGAACATCCCTTCTAATGAATGCATTCAGCTTCTTTAAGCTCCAACCATTGCTGACACAGGTGTGCAAATGCACATACACAGCTTGACTAGTCTCTGTAGAGCAGTACCAATAGAATAGGACTCTTTGGAGCAGATAAACATGAACCTGTTGACGCCATTTTTAATGCCAGGTGTGGGATAGAGGGGTATAAAGCCCCCCAGCATTGAGCTGTGGAGCAGTGGAAGAACTGTATTCCCTGGAATGATGGTTGGTGCTCCACCCAGCAAGTAGAGACAGCTACTTTGACAAAAGCAAGATACATTCTTTCTTTTTTGGGGGAAAAAAAACAATGAAGAGCAGGTGGCCCAATACTTACAGTGAGTCCAAGAAGTATTTGATCCCTTGCTGATTTTCTTTGTTTGCCCACTAATAAAGACACTATCCTTCTGCACTTTTAATGGTAGATATATTCTAACATGGAGAGACAGAATATCAAGACAAAAATCCAGAATATAATTTTAAAGAATATATTTTAATTAATTTGTATTTCAATGAGGAAAATAAGTATTTGATCCCTCTTGCCAAACACACTCAATACTTAGTGGCAAAGCCTTTGTTTGCAAGCACAGCGGTGAGACGTTTGTTGTAGTTAACCACAAGTTTAGCACACACACCAGGGGGAATTTTGGCCCACTCTTCTTTGCAGATCCTCTCTAAATCATGAAGGTTGGTGGGCTGTCGCTTGGCAACTCTGACCTTCAGCTCCCTCCATAGATTTTCGATCGGATTGAGGTCTGGCGACTGGCTGGGCCACTCCATGACCTTAATGTGATTTTTCTTGAGCCAATCCTTTGTTGCCTTTGCTGTATGTTTAGGGTCGTTATCATGTTGGAAGACCCAACCACGGCCCATTTTCAGATCCCTGGCAGAGGGGAGGAGGTTGTCCCTCAGGATTGTGCGGTACATGGCTCCATCCATCTTCCCAGTGATGCGGTGAAGTAGCCCTGTACCCTTGGCAGAGAAACACCCCCAAAACATTATGCTTCCACCTCCATGCTTGACGGTGGGCACAGTGTTCTTGGGGTCATAGGCAGCATTTTTCTTCCTCCACACATGGCGGGTGGAGTTGAGGCCAAAAAGTTCAATTTTGGTCTCGTCTGACCACAAAACCTTCTCCCAATAACTTGGTTCATCTTTCAAATGATCATTGGCATACTTGAGGCGCGCCTCCACATGTGCTCTCTTCAGCAGGGGTACCTTTCGGGCACTGCAGGATGTGAATCCATTGTTGCGCAAAGTGTTGCCAATTGTTTCCTTGCAAACTGTGGTCCCAGCTGCCTTCAGGTCATTTGCTAACTCCTGCCGAGTGGTTGCAGGACGATTTCTGACTGTTCTCAGCATCATTGCCACCCCACGAGGCGAAATCTTCTTTGGAGCACCGGGCCGAGGTCTGTTGATTGTCATGTTATACTCTTTAAACTTTCTGATAATTGCACCAATAGTTGTTACTTTCACATCCAACACCTTACTAATCTTTTTGTAGCCCATTCCAGCTTTGTGAAGGTCAACAATTCTGACTCTGAGGTCCTGTGACAGCTCTTTGGTTTTACCCATGTTGGAGACTTGAAATCTGTGTGATCTGTCTGATTCTGTGGACAGGTGTTTTTCACACAAGTGATTAGTGAGAACAGGTGGCTTCAGGTCAGGTAACAAGTTGATTGGGAGTGTCTAACTGGTCTGTAAAAGCCAGAACTGCTAATGAATACTAAGGGATCAAATACTTATTTCACTCCATGAAATACAAATCAATTAATATATATTCCTTAGATTTATTTTCTGGATTTTCTTTTTAATATTCTGTCTCTCCATGTAAGAATACATCTACCATTAAAAGTATAGAATGATCATGTCTTTATTAGTGGGCCAACGAAGAAAATCAGCAAGGGATCAAATACTTCTTGGACTCACTGTATATCGTGGAAACACACACAGAGGTCATTTAACAATAAATCATAGAGCTGTAGTATACAGCATATAGCTTTCATATGAAGCACTATAGGAACTCTGGGTCATTCACCTTGCCAGTTCTGACATTCTAGGTTATCCCTGTTTTTCTCTAGTTTCAATTTTGTCTAAATGTTGCTGAACAAACACATACACACACACACACTCACTCACTCTCTCTCTCTCTTTTCAGCACAGCCAGAAGCCGTGTCGGTCAGTGTCAGCCACCTTGGGAATAGTGTGGACGGCAGACAATTAGTAATTAGTGAAGAAGTGGAGAGAGGCACTGCAGCAGATTCCCAATTCACCTCCTCACACTCAACACCACTCAGCCGTCACTCCCAGCGTGCAACCCACTCCTTCATTTCCATTCCACACACAGCATAAGAGCTTTTAAACCTTTATTCCAGCAAATCTTACAGACTAGTACTTTAACCCCTCAAACTGCAGGCTAAGTATTCAGCCCCTACACTATTCAGTAAACAGACTAACTATGATGAAACTAATGCGTAAGTAATGAGACGCCTGAATAACACTATAATCTGACACACATTAAAGAAACTCTCTCCACCACATAAATTAAGGGGTTTTCTGGGGGGTCCCTGCTGGTTTTAGAAGGTGTAAGCTGGTCTTTAAGGGGTCAAAGTGGCTGAAAAGCTCCAGGTGATAACATGCCTTGTGCTGGTAAATCAGCTGGTTAAACGGATTAACCAGCTTAGCTCTGGACCAGTATAACGTACACTATATGGACAAATGCATTGTGACACCAACACATTACACCCACAGAAGCTTTTCTGACCTCCTATTCTAAATCCACAGGCCTTAATATGGAGTCGGTCCCCCACATTTGCTCTAAGCTCTAACAGCAGCAGGTCTGGAGCTCTGCAGTTATTGAGTCAGTTGGAGACTTTTCTGCACTCTGCTCTGACCTCAGCACTCGGCCCTGACCCCACCTGAATGTAATGATGAATTGGTGTGTCCCAATACTTATTCATTTGAGTTTTAAGGACTAGCTGTCTGGCCATACTGGTTGATGAGCTTGGTCAGGTTGGTCAGGCTGGTCAACCAGCTTAACACTATAGTTTTCCAATTAAATACTGTAATAATTTGGAAATGCAGCGCTACTGAAGCTTTAGCCCTGAACAGAGCAGTAGCTACTGAAAGCAGCAGAATCACCAGAATCTCTGCACAGGATGAGTAAAAGTGACAAAACGTTACAGAAAAATAAGTTACTTATTTCAAGTTACTGATACAGTCACACAAATAAATAAATTAATACAGAACTAAAAGCATTAAAATATAATTATGTCACATTTAAAAAATATATTATATTATATATTATATATTTTTTATTATTTTATTATTCTATATTTTATGTATTTGTTCTTCTATTTATTTATTTATTTCGTATTCTCCTATAAGTGCATTCAGCTGTCTAATGATCCTGTGTTAGTGGAGGTCGACTGGCAGCATCATGTGATAGGGACAGTTCTAGCTAGTAGGTGGGAATTGGCAAATGGTCTGAATTGAATGGCACAAGACTAAACTGAGGAGATCATAAGTTTTAAATAAATAAATAAATAAATAAATAAATAAAATGTGGTTTAAAAAGCAAAAACAAAAGCACACTGACCCTTACAGGACAAATAAAATGACACAACAGAAGGACAGAAACACAAAAAAAAAAAAACAGTTTGACCTCTAGACTACATCCCAGAGAATGCCAGCAATCAATAAACAATCAATAATCAGCGTTTTCAAGACCACCAAGACAAGATAAATGTCTGACGGCAGAACTATGGGAAATATCTGTGACTGCACAGAGAAGGCCAGTGTGCATTGCCGCACAGTGGGCCGAGGCCTCGGGTCATTCTGTGGGCTCTAAACACTCATTCGCACCACTACGGCAGCCCAGTGTGCAGGAACATGTCAGAGCATGAAAACGCCACAGCATCGGTTCCTTCTCCTCTCTCTCTCTCTCTTGTGGATCACTCCCTCTCTTCCCTTCTCTCGCCGTGCTATTTCCAGCTTGGCGTAGAGAACGAGCCGCACGCCTGTGCCCGGGCCCATTTGGCCAATGTGTGTGTGTTCTCTCGCCCTGGGCGGCTGTGACTTTACGCTAAGCCAGGGCACCCTGGCAATGCCAGGCACCGCGGAGAGCTCCGGTGGGCATGGTGCTAAAGTGGTGGCACAGACCTCAACTTCAACAGGGTAGATGCCCACGTGCCTTGAGGCCATGCAGAAGACTCATATAAATGGTGAAGAGCGCAGCCAACATGCTGGACTGCTATAGGGCAGCAGGAATATCCACACGTAGCAACAATAGTGCTGAGTAGAAGTGCTAAAACTCAACATCCTGATATTTTTAAGATGGAGTTACGCATGAGTGTGAAATCTGATCTTATTGGTTAATATTGACATTTATGGAATTTAGCAGAGACACTCTTATCCAGTGCTTCACTGTTTATCTAATAAGTATTCTAGCTAGTTGTGAATAGGCTAGAGTCAAACCTTAAGCTTAGATTCTGCTAAATATTAGGAATGTCCAATCCAGCCGATCCAGGCATATTTTAATGGGTCGGGTATCGGCTATTTTAATCCCAATCCAGTTCCAGAGTCTTTGTTTTAACCACAGTGTTCAGAGCAACATCTGGTGACCTCAAGGCCAAATTAACGGACATTATTGCCAAAGGTCAATATGAGCTGAATTTTACAGTGGAACATAAAAACAGACCATAATATCTGAACCTTTATAAAACTCTCACTGAAACGCTCTGTTTTACCAGCGGGAGAACCGCACGCCTTTCTCTGTTTATAAACCAGCACTGAAGAGCCCATTCTGAACCAAGTGGAGGCTAACGCTAATGCTAATACACACGCTATAGAAACCCAAATCACACACTATAATCCAGTTATTATAATCCAGTAAACCAAAAACTACAGATACTAGTCCAGAGTGTGTACCACTAAACCTGACTGCAGTGTTTTAAAGGAGCTGGAAGCTGATTGGTCAGGGAGGAGAGTCAGACTGGATTATAAGATATTAAACAATATAAGTAAAAAATGTAGACTAACGAAATCAATCAGTCCAGAATATCTAATAATAGAAACTAATACTTCAGGGATTTTACTGAACAGATTAATCAGCAGTATTTATTAAACTGTGTGACTCTATTATTGATACAAACTTAGATCGATATGAGCTGATACTCAGCACCAAGAGAACTGGATCAGATCATATATAACCAGTTCTGGACATCCCTTATATATCAATATAAATATGAACATCAATATTTTCCAGCCTATTGGTGCACTGTGACATAAGCAAATAAATATATAAGAAGTATAATGTCACAAAGAACAAGAACTAATAAGGTCATTTTAGCTAGCTGAAGTGACAATAATAATAAAGAATTATAATAAGCATTTTATTCCAGGTGAACTGGAATCAAAACCTCAAAAATACATAAAATACACAGAAAGAAACAAAAAAAAAAAAATTACAAAAAGAACGTTGAAATAATAAGTAGTCAAAATACGCAGGAAAAAACTTTACAAAAATGTGTAACAATATGTTAAATATTGTTAAATATATTATTATATATATTATATATAATATATTATATATATATATATATATATATATATATATATATTATTGTTAAATATGTCATCTGAAATAATATGCAATCTACAAAATGCATCAAAATGTATAAAGAAAGTAAAATAAACAACTTGTTCTTCAGACAAAAAGTATTAAAACTAATTAAATAAGTAAAAGAAATCTCAATAAAAAAGTTTTTGTTGAGAAAATAAGTAATTATTTTGACAAAATAACTAAAAATAACTTAAAGTATTTAAACAAATCATTTCTACAAATAATTCATTATTTCAAGATATTAAGAAATATTTTTTACTTTAACTGTCAGACACTGGAAATAATTCTATATTGACAACCGGCCTTACTGAATTATGATTACACAAGTGAGGGGGGAAATAAATAAATAAATAATAATAGTAATAATAATAAACATAAAATAAAATATTAAATAATAAAATAAAATAAAAATAAATGAAATATAAAATAATAATATATACTCAGCACAAGCGGTTTACACTGGAAGTTAACCCAGTTTGCTCCATCTTTTCTAAAAGTAGGGGTGCACATGCTTCACTTCACATGCTGCACTGCTCAGGCACATAGCCTATGGTCTGCCTATTTCACAACCGACATGTCGTCTTTGTAAAACAACAGAAATGGAAACTAATCCTCATCACCTCTGGCTGTAGTTTCCAAGCAACCTGTATTATTTTTTTTCCTGGAGGGTCATCAGCACCATTAATAAGAGGAACTATTTGATGGAGTCCATCACTAAGGCATTACGCCCTACATCTAATGAGTGCACTCGGAGCTATACCATAATGCACCTCAGATGTAGCTGGTTGAATTATTTATATGCATAATGCATATGCAAATGAGAGTGTGCTGTTGTTTTATTAATGGTGCGCTTTGTAATGGCTATGTGCTCTGTAATGACTTCAGGTGCAAATCTCCCCATTCGTCCTGCTAACTGTGAAGGCGCTGAAATGCTCTAATGTCTGTGACTGATCCAGATTGATCAAATAATAGCCACTAATGTAACTGTTTGGAGAGCAGAGGCTATGGAAAGCACAACACAATCTAAGCAGAAATGTCATTAGCCTACTTAAAGAAAGCTAAATGGGACTTCCATATGGCCAAAACCGCATTTGTCTTTCAGTGCAGTTCTACAGCGCCACTCCTCTGCTGAACCAACTAGCAGTTCTTGCTGTACTCAGGAAAGGCAGGGTGGGTAAAGATACGATGGTGTGAGATCTCATACAAAATGCCTTCAGGGACTTAAAAGACTACACTGATATTCTAACAGTCAAATTAGCAGTGTAATGATTTTGACAAAGATAAGAGACAGGCTAATTCCAAAAAAACCCAAAACTGTTACATAACAGTCTTGACTTATATTCACGCCCCCAAAATTTACATAAACCCAGCCCACTAAAGAAAGCCTTTACAGGCTAAATACACCGGCTACTACGGGAGAATGTGAAAGCAAAGTTATACTATCCAGTTCTTGTTATGGTTAAAAAAAAAAAAAAAAACAACCCTGCTAGGCTAGGTGAGGTGAGGTGGCTACTATGGTCCCTTCATGGTGACGTAAAAATCAGCCAATAAAAGTAGATTTTTTCCCCCATTAATCCACTACAAGAATAATCAGTGTGTTTCATTCTGAGGCAAAATAACAGGGTGGTAAATAAGTTTGTTAAACGGTAACACACACGTTTTTCACCTTAACCAAAGTCACATACTCACTATTTATAAATCATAATAAAGAATAATAAATAATTTAAAATACTTAATAAATACATGTGGGGCAGGAGGCAGGGTAAAAGTTCTGGTAGGGAACTATTATCCTATTATTACAAAATTTTAATGTTTTTGTGCTACAGCATATGGATATCATCCAACTTACCAACTGCATGTTTCGTTACAGAGAGCATAATTAGGCCTGGACTTTGACTGGACATACTGCAGGGTACTGTTTTTGAGTTTTTTTTGTTTAAATTATGTCAGATCCGGGTTTTTTTGTAATAATATTTTTTTAAAGGGACCTGAGGGCAGCAGATATCTGCTGTAAGTCTGAAACAAACTAATAAAAAAAAAAGAAATAAGTACAATAAAATACATGCAAACTCAAACTTGCATCACACCCTTCTTTATGGTTTAGAAATCATATAAATATGATTACATTTCACTTAAAGCAACATTGAGTAGCATCTTTACAGCTTCAAAAATAATTCTCCACTGACTGTAAAAGGAGGAGTGGCGTCCCGGTTGTAGCTTTTCCGTGCTCAGCATGCTGCTAACCGCACTATGTAACTTTAGTAAAGCAGGTAGGACAACACTTATATATATATATATATATATATATATATATATATATATATATAAAAACATGTAGCGCTACTCTACCTCCTCAGTCCACATGCTTCTTTCACTTTTGGTGATAGTTCTGTATTTCTCAGCTTGTCCAGAAATGCATCTGTAAAGCATGTCGTTCAGGGGTGGCTCAAAGCGCAAGTGAAACTTCCCGACTGTAGGGGGAGCCCAAAAGCAAAAAATATGAATTCTCCATAATGTCACTCTAAGGGACTAATTAAAAGTCACGACTGCTTGGAGCACTAACCAGATACAGATACTGACACTGGGTCAAAGCATCCTGAAGAATCTGGCAATTACGTGTTACAGTATGCGTCACTGTTAATAACTATTTGCTTACAGCAAGAAATCCAGGGCTATAACGATGTGAACATCAGACACTCTCTGCAGGGCTGTGAGAGATCTGCCTTACTCAAATGTACTCCGTATTGTAGCATCGTGTGACATTCAATTACCCATCACTGTCAGCCAAGCACTGCAAAACCAAAGCCACAACCTAGCAACGACTGCATATAACAAATTGTTTCAAAGCAGAGATGAACCCTGGGGTCTTAAAATACGTGTCAACGTTGCCATCGTAACGCTTAGCCACAAGTAGCTACTGCAGGCTGCAACATCTTAAAAAGCAACAAATAAAAACCTCTCCAAATCTCTCCCCCAGCTCCGCCCGCTCATGAATATCACGTCGGCTCTCAACCTCCTAAGAGACCGTCCTCCTTCCCCAGCAAAGTGATGCGCCACGATTGACCCAATCATTATCCCACGGCAGACGGGCATAATACATATGGCCATATTCTCCACCACGTCCAGGTGCAGTGAAATCTCTCCGCAGTCCATTAGAGGAACTGCTGAAGATGTCCTCAAGGACACCAGGTCCACATAATCATTAACCTCTGATGCTAATGCCCCCACGCTGTGCCTTCTTTTTGACAGAGTATAGCTGCTCTCTCCACAGTAAGAAGGTCAAAGCCGTGTAAGAGAACAGGACAAGGACACCGTAGGGCTCCTGTAACGGACACCTCCGAGCTATAATGACTACATCAGTATGCCACCTCGGCCTGGCTGGGATCATATGTGTGTATAGAGTCCCTGTGTCCACCGCTCACAGTGGATCATATCTATAGCCCTCTTGAGCTCGTCTCCAAGGTCATTCGCTTATAATTCGACATGTTAAGGACGTCTCGAGGGCCTAGTACACCAATTCTGGATTTGGGTTTGAGGACACGGTGGCTATAAAGTTCTTTCTGAAATGTTTGGTGGAGAGTGGGTTTTCCTACAGGTTGCATGCTGCAACTTTAGGATTAAGAAGGTCTTGCTGAATTTAGACTTTGCTGTCTTCAAACGCAGACTGAAGACCCACCTCCTCCAAAAGCACTTAGGTAAAGTGTAGTGGTGAGTATTGTGGTCTTCATACTGGCTTCTGCATTTAGTGGTATCTAAGGTATCTTTGGAATCTAGTCTGTACAAACTAGCTAAGGGTATTTTTCCTGAGTAAACAGTGAAGAGGTTTTCATTAGTTGCTCTGGACGAGAGCTTCGGCCTTCAATGTGGTTGGTGTGGCGCAACAGATAACACCACTACCTGCCACTGAGCTACCACACCATGTGGGAGGCTGGAGTTCGAATCCCGGTCTGGGTGACTTTGCTGCGCTACATCAATAAGAGTCCTTGGGCAAGACTCCTAACACTACATTGGCTCACCTCTGTAATACAAGTAACCTTGTAAGTGGCTCTGGATTAGAGCATCTGCTAAATTCCGTAAATGTAAAAGTAAATGTGTGTCATGGCGAGCTAGGCCAGACCAAGATGGGACAAACACTTGCAGATTTATTAACGGAATAAGGATAAACAAAAAGGAAAACCATGAACAACAGTGATCTACAGTGATCTACAGAAAGATGAACAAGGCAAACAAGAGGGCGAACCAAAAACGAACCTGGGACTGGGGGTTGAGCTGGCAAGAGCAGCTAGCGCTAGGGAGAAACCCTACAGGCAGAGCCTGGGCTAAACAGGGGTTAGCGCAAAATGCGCTCGAATGGCGCTACAATGACTAATGGGGGAGAGCTGGGGGACCAGCTACTGAGCTTCAATGGCTAGGCCGACCAAACCTGGAACCGCAGCGTGCTGCCATGGCCGAGGGTCGCCTAGCTGGAACATGGGTAGCCAGAGAATACGATTTATCACGATACATGTAATCACAGACTAAATACATCAGTAGCAACAGCTTCTTATAAACTACTATTCAGAAACTCTCCCATAGAGTGATTTCTATTCAACATCTGATGCACTTCATCTAATTAAACCAGTCTGATTACACTGTTAGTAATGAAACCTGCAGCTGATCAGTGTTTATTAAGCACTAATAGTATGCTTGATATGCTTAAAAAAGCAAATTGCTATCACGATAACAAAATGTATCACGAAACAATAAAATATCGTCATACTGCCCGGCTCTACTACAGCTGCTTTGATTATAGAAGGTGTACTGACACCACGTTCCCGCTGGAACACGCCCCCTAGTCAAACATTCTGCAACACGGCTGCGTTTATTAGGGAAAATAGCTCAAACTGCTCACGTTAAAGGCAGCTGGACTCAAATTCATCCAGATTACCAAAAAAAAAAAAAAAAAAAAAAAAAAAAAAAGATCAATGGACAGCTATGTGTAGTTAGGAACGTCCAGCTAATGAAGGCTCAAATCACCTCTGTTTAAAGGATAAAACCAAAAGTCACCTTAGGAGGGGTTTCAGGCTCATTCAGTAAAATAATATATTATACTAATATCATCATACAGTTAACTTATTAATAACATTTTCGAAATTGATCACCATGGTGTAAATGTGGTCAGATACTCAAGTTCACGATAAAAGGTACAGTTATCATATGCAATATAATAAGTGTTGCTATCTGAGCACAGTCTTAATATAAGCACAATGTGCTTGGCAATACGGAAAAAGTTACAGTGGAATGCAGAATTCTGTTTAAGTGTCATATAACCATTCAAACATCGACTAGGAACCTCCTGATCCAATCTAGACATGTTTCAATGGATCAGGAATCAGATATTTGAATATAAATCTAGATCTGATCCTTTGTTTTTACCGCTTTACCTTAAATATGATATAATAATATAATATATATCCCTATATATACACCCTATATATATACTCTATACAGCCAAATGTTTGTGGACACCCCTTCTAATAAATGCATTCAGCTACTTTAGACTGCACACACTGCTGACACAGATGTGCAAATGCACATGCATACATTGCTTGTCTCGTCCCTGTAGAGAAGTACTGCCAATAGAATAGGACTCCCTGGAGCAGATAAACATGAACCTATCAGCACCATGCCTAATGGCAGGCGAGGGCTAGCGGGGTATAAAGCCCTTAGCACTGAGCTGTGGAAATGTGTTCTCTTGAATGGTGGCTGGTTCTCCATCCAACACTTTTGGGATGAGTTGGGAGTTTGGGATGAGGTGGGGTGGTAATTATCCAACATCCTGACCTCACTAATGCTCTTCAAATCTGACCTGGACAGTAGAGAAACAGTTACTCCAACAAAAGCAGATTTATTATTATTATTTTAATTCTGGAATTAAAAATGAATGAGCAGGTGTTCCAATACTTTGTCTATCAGATATATCAACAAAATATTCTCAGTTAAGAGCCTGAACTATTGTCATAAAGGTACTCGGATCAGGGAAAAAACCTGGATCAGGACATCCTGAATAATTACAGTGTAATTTAGTCATGTGGGATGTACTACACATCGACAATAATGCCTCTAGGTCATGTAGGATATCAGATTACACTACAGCACATTTTTCTCAATAACAGATTCCAATTCAGTGTCATTCTTTCCTTTTTTTTTTTGCTCATCGGGGAAAAAAGGCATTCCTCGAAAGTGAAGTGCAAGCAAAACGGAAAGCGAAAAACAGTCATAAGACTCCACTGCAGCGAGCACTCCATTCGGCCCCCAGATCCTCTGAGAGCATGCGGTTTGGGGGACACTATCAATAAATCAAGCACAGCGGCAGTTTGAGGTGAAGTGACAGAGTGTCACTCTCAAAGAAGCAGAGCGCAGATTAATAGCCAACCAACACCCGGGTCAAGGTCAACGAGGCGATAATACAAAAAACCATGACCGGCATAGGACAGCGGCAGGAAAGCGCTCACTGGAAAGCCGCACAGTCTAATTGGCTGGTGTCCCTCCTTCATTTTCACAGTGCTTTCTTTTGAGGCGACAATTATTTCCTGAGAACAAAGACCTCTGTGAAAATGCCACAGAAGAAACACTGCATAAAACATTCGGCTACGTTTTGAGGAACACATATCCTGAAGGAGAACACAGCAGTGACACCGACACTGTTTGTAGCTCTAAAAATCCTTCATTATTGTAACACCGCAATGAAAAGACCGTCCTGTAGCTACGGAATTGATCCGTGTCGGCCAACCCACTTCAGATTCAACCCCATCGATTTATTCTAGCTAACCGAATCACTAACTGCAAGGCATGATGAGGCAGGATTTACTGCCATCAGTCAAAGCCTGGGATCCGAGCAACTTTGTGTATCTTGAGGCTGCTGAAATCAGGATTAAATCGATTGCAGCGTGGAGTAATTTGCCTATAATAAGAGACGCTTCTGCTGAAGCAGGCAAAAACAGCAGCTTCGTGATTCTCCGTCCTGCCTTTGATGCTTTTGGAGGGAGAGCCTGAGAGGCGTTTTCCTTAAAAAGGCCCTGGATACAGCAAAGCATGACCTCATCGCAGCAAGTTGTATTCCTCACTCGTAGTTCACTGAAGTCCGGTAAAAGTGTGAATTCTAAACCTTCAAGCAACAGAAATTCATATTTTACATTTTTGTCCATGTTGGACATCGAAACAAACAGCAATGAGTTCACATCTAGCTAACATCAGCTAGAGTAGTTCACATCAGCTAGAGTAGTTCACATCAGCTAGAGTAGTTCACATCTAGCTAACATCAGCTAGAGTAGTTCACATCAGCTAGAGTAGTTCACATCAGCTAGAGTAGTTCACATCTAGCTAACATCAGCTAGAGTAGTTCACATCAGCTAGAGTAGTTCACATCAGCTAGAGTAGTTCACATCTAGCTAACATCAGCTAGAGTAGTTCACATCAGCTAGAGTAGTTCACATCAGCTAGAGTAGTTCACATCTAGCTAACATCAGCTAGAGTAGTTCACATCTAGCTAACATCAGCTAGAGTAGTTCACATCAGCTAGAGTAGTTCACATCTAGCTAACATCAGCTAGAGTAGTTCACATCTAGCTAACATCAGCTAGAGTAGTTCACATCAGCTAGAGTAGTTCACATCTAGCTAACATCAGCTAGAGTAGTTCACATCTAGCTAACATCAGCTAGAGTAGTTCACATCTAGCTAACATCAGCTAGAGTAGTTCACATCAGCTAGAGTAGTTCACATCAGCTAGAGTAGTTCACATCTAGCTAACATCAGCTAGAGTAGTTCACATCAGCTAGAGTAGTTCACATCAGCTAGAGTAGTTAACATCTAGCTAATATCAGCTAGAGTAGTTCACATCAGCTAGAGTAGTTAACATCTAGCTAATATCAGCTAGAGTAGTTCACATCAGCTAGAGTAGTTAACATCTAGCTAACATCAGCTAGAGTAGTTCACATCAGCTAGAGTAGTTCACATCTAGCTAACATCAGCTAGAGTAGTTCACATCAGCTAGAGTAGTTCACATCAGCTAGAGTAGTTCACATCTAGCTAACATCAGCTAGAGTAGTTCACATCAGCTAGAGTAGTTCACATCAGCTAGAGTAGTTAACATCTAGCTAATATCAGCTAGAGTAGTTCACATCAGCTAGAGTAGTTAACATCTAGCTAACATCAGCTAGAGTAGTTCACATCAGCTAGAGTAGTTAACATCTAGCTAATATCAGCTAGAGTAGTTCACATCAGCTAGAGTAGTTAACATCTAGCTAACATCAGCTAGAGTAGTTCACATCTAGCTAACATCAGCTAGAGTAGTTCACATCAGCTAGAGTAGTTAACATCTAGCTAACATCAGCTAGAGTAGTTCACATCAGCTAGAGTAAACATCTAGCTAACATCAGCTAGAGTAGTTAACATCTAGCTAATATCAGCTAGAGTAGTTCACATCAGCTAGAGTAGTTCACATCAGCTAGAGTAGTTCACATCTAGCTAATATCAGCTAGAGTAGTTCACATCAGCTAGAGTAGTTAACATCTAGCTAACATCAGCTAGAGTAGTTCACATCAGCTAGAGTAAACATCTAGCTAACATCAGCTAGAGTAGTTAACATCTAGCTAACATCAGCTAGAGTAGTTCACATCTAGCTAACATCAGCTAGAGTAGTTAACATCAGCTAGAACAGTTAACATCTAGCTAACATCGCCAAGAGTAGTTAACATCTAGCTAACATCACCCAGAGTAGTTTACATCTAGCTAACATCAGCTAGAGTAGTTAACATCTAGCTAACATCAGCTTAGTTCAAATCTAGCTGATGTTAACAGCTAGCTAACATTGGCAAGAGTAGTTAACATCTAGCTAACATCATCAAGAATAGTTAGCATCTAGCTAACCTCTGCAAGAGTAGTTAACATCTAGCTAACATCATCAAGAATAGTTAGCATCTAGCTAACATCAGATATGATACTTCTTTATTAATCCCACAGTGGGGAAATTCAGCAAGAGTAGTTAAATCTAACATCAGCTACAGTAGTTAACATGTTAGCTAGATGTTAACTACTCTTGCCAATGTTAGCTAAATGCTCACCACTCCAGCTGATGTTAAGTAGATGTAAACTACTGCTGTTGATGTTAGGTAGATGTTAATTAGATATAAACTACTCTAATAAACTAATGTTAGCCAGATGTCAACTACTCCAGCTAACGTTAGCAAGATGTTAACCACTCTCTAGCTGATGTTAGGAAAATGTTAACTACTCTTGCTAATGTTAGCTAGATGTAACCTACTCTAGTTGATGTTAGCTAGATGTTAATGACTGCTGCTGATGTTAGCTAGATGTTAATGACTGCTGCTGATATTAGCTAGATGTTATTGACTGCTGCTGATGTTAGCTAGATGTAAACTGGTCTAGTTAATGTTAGCTAGATGTTAATGACTGCTGCTGATGTTAGCTAGATGTTAATGACTGCTGCTGATGTTAGCTAGATGTAAACTGGTCTAGTTGATGTTAGCTAGATGTTAATGACTGCTGCTGATATTAGCTAGATGTTATTGACTGCTGCTGATGTTAGCTAGATGTAAACTGGTCTAGTTGATGTTAGCTAGATGTTAATGACTGCTGCTGATATTAGCTAGATGTTATTGACTGCTGCTGATGTTAGCTAGATGTAAACTGGTCTAGTTGATGTTAGCTAGATGTTAATGACTGCTGCTGATGTTAGCTAGATGTAAACTGGTCTAGTTGATGTTAGCTAGATGTAAACTGGTCTAGCGAATCCAACTCTCCCTTACAAGAACATTCTTCCAAACAGATGTACCCTTCTAATTTAGCCAGTGGCATATAACACAGCTACTGTTAATATGGCGAATGAACAAGCAATTTACATAGTGATTATAATTATATTAATAACAATAATAATCATCATAAGAATAATCAATTATTATTATTATTGTTATTATTATTATTATGATTATTATTATTATTACTACTCACTGAAAGTAATTTGGAAATATGTTAAACAAGGAGCATTAATCTGATATGCACAGGGGGTCAGAGCATCCTAGTAACACTGAAAATGATAACTCCAGGCTCAGGAATTCCTACCCTGTTATTTGATACTTGTCTCATGGGGAAAATGATATTTCGCAAACCTGACGTCCAGACAAAGAGCCAGAAGATTCTTCAGCAGCTGACTCCTCATCTAGCTTTTGCTGATTCTGCAGGGAGTGTGTGTGAGGTGTTTCCCTCCATAAGGTCTGCGATGCGGCATGGCAGGACCTCGTCACGCACTTTCGCACTTCAGATGGCGACTCTGCCAAAGGGTTAAGCGGCCAAAGGGGGAGCGGAACACACCGTCCCGTCCCTTCCCATCCCTTTCCCATCCCACACTTTACGGCCCCCCTCTCTGCACAGTCGCGCTCGCCCACAGGCTAGCTGGAGACAACCACAGGAAATGGAGCCCAAATGAAGCTTAGGCTAAGAAGGCCAAGCCGGGCTCTGGGCCAGGGCGGCCCTTGGGCTAGGCCAGGGACAGGTGCCACTCCTCACGGCTGGCGCTCTGTTTCCACGGCAACGCAGGGGAGTGCCACAGTGCCCACGCACTCAATGCCGTCCTGGCTGCCTCCCTCGGCCAACGCAGCTCATTCTTCCCATGCAGCGAATACCACTAGCAGCCACGTCACCACCCATATACGCATTAGTCATTTAGGTCCTAAATCTTCCATATTTTTGGAATGTTTTGTCGGAAACGGCCCATTTTTGTAGAAGCCAGGTTTTCCAGTTTTCAGAAACTCGGTTTTTAGACTGTTTGGGTGTTTTAATGAACAGATAAACTCACAGCCTTCATACTTTGTCAATGTAACTGTGACATGTTTATTTTTAATGGGTTAAATGAATAGTGTCTTTACTATAGTGCAGGCTTTTTACAGCCCTGTTATTTCGCCTCAAAATGAAACGCACTGATTTCCCGTCTTTAAGAAATGCCTCTGGAGAAAAAAATGCTAAGCTCTGCTTTTACTAGCTGGGTTACGGCACTACAGCTGGTTCACAGACCTTGCGTATTATAGCACAGTTTTAACACCGTCACAAAAACACTGGAATTATTCCTGAATCTAGCTGGATAACATTGCTGTCCTCTCATCGTGTCCTCTCAGTGTGATGTCCAGTTAGCAAGCTGAAGAGATTGTTCCCCCGCTTTCTTGGGTCTCATCAGTAAAATACTACGCCTGTACTTTCCCTTCTGATGTGTGTTTAGCTCCAGTTTGGTTCAGCTGAGGCAGTCCAGTTTGTTTTGCGAGGGAGAGAAGAGATGTTAAAAGGCTAGTGTTGGCTTTAGCTTTAGCTTAACCTCTCGACCCGGAGGCCTGGCTCAGGCAGAAACCTGTATTCCCATAACCAGCAGAGTCTGGAAGTGATGAGCTGCTCTACAGTATCAACAACACCATATTCTTTCTAAGGCGCTGTTGTGGTTTACTGCTTCACCAGCTTTGGTTAGGGATCTCTTCAGTGGGCGGGTTTATGTAAATGTAAAGACTGTTATGTAACAGTTTGGGGGTTTTGGAATTGACCTGTTTTACAGCCCAGTTTTGATGATGCCGGATTGTCTTTTCAATGAAGAGACAACAGTGTTTGGGGTTCATGCTGTGCCAGTTCCATGTATTGCACATTCATTATTCAGCTAAACCTATGTGAATACAGTACGACACTCCCCATTAAACCATACAGTGTACACATATGCTACATCATGGATGATCAGTTATCGTTCTCAAGTCATGTTGCAAAAAAATGTAACTCAGTCCTGCAGATTTCTTCTGTATAACATCCAGAGAATTCAACCCTTCCTCTCCAGAGAGTCACCCAGGTGCTCGTTCAGTGTCTCGTCACTTCCAGACATGACTACTGCAGCTCTCTTCTGGCTGGTCTCCCTCTGCGCACCATCAGGCCCCTGCAACTCATCCAGAATGCAGCGGCACGGGTCGTCTTCAATGGCCCTAAATTCAGCCATGTCACTCCACCGCTGCGTTCTCTCTTCACTGGCTTCCTGTAGCTGCTTCCCGCATCAGATTTAAAACCCTGACGCTGGCCTACAAAGCCAAGAACGGACCAGCCCCTCCATACTTGATGGCAATGGTCAAAAGCCGATCCGCACCAAGAGCCCTTCCAGCTTCAAGTACAGCTCGGCTCGACCCGCCATCCCTCAAAATCCGTGGAAGACAAGCGTCCAGGGTTTTTTCTGTCCTGCACCGAAGTGGTGGAACGAGCTTCCCCTGGGTGTCCGAACGGTCACCCGAGTCGCTCGCTGTCTTCAAACACAGACTGAAGACCCACCTCTTCCTAAAATACTTGGACGAACACTGAATAGAGTACTATGGTCACCTTAGAGTCTTGTGTTTAGTAATGTCTAAAGCTTAGAGGCATCTTTGAACTATTAGTCTATTCTAACTAGCTGAGGTTTTTCTTGGGTAAATAGCAAAGCACTTTTGTAAGTCGCTCTGGATAAGAGCGTCTGCTATATGCCGTAAATGTAAATGTACATACTATACATTTACTGTAACTCTCTGTAACGCTAGGAGCAGGCCATTTTTTTCCAGCTTCCTGTCTCTACTACACAGAGCAAGACACTACTTTAAATGCCAGAAATGGACGGTGTTAAACACCTCTCAGCAGGAAGGTCTAAACAACAATATAAGCAAAGCTGGGGGGTTGGGGGTGGGAGGGGGGTTCGAGAGCGCATTTTAATTTCGTTTTTCATGAAACTCGCAATGCTGAGTAAACCTTTGACATCCAGCAGCGTCCTAAAGCTGCTCTTACGGGGGATAAAAACGCAATAAAAGGTGCTTTTCCCGGAGCAGGAGCCCAGAGCAGCTGTCAAAACCTCGAGCAGGAGCTGTGAGCGACAGCATAAACAAGGTAAACTTTTATGAGTGTCCGGGAAGTGTGCGGAGGCTGCAGTCTCCTCCCACCCACCTCCAGTCGTACACTCAATTTGTCTGTCCTGTGCATGTGCGGGTGTGTGTATGTCTAAAAGGTGCGTGTGTGTGTTCGCGACGTCCTTCACCATCCCTGCCGCGTCAGAGCCAGTCACTCTTTGCGGCCCCTGGGGGCCAAACGTATTCTATTTGTCTAGCTGGCTCCATCTGTGCCTCCAAACTGTCACATCTGATGCAATCGGAGGAACATGACAGCCGTGAGACTGCTGAACGCTCCTGCTTGCTTACCAGACACTTTTCAGTTGTGGTGGAACTTTGCCAGGGCTTCTCTCTCTCTCTTCTCTCTCTATGTGCCTCAGCTGTTGGGCTTCATTGAGCACTGCTGCTGCACAGAGGTTCAACCTGCGTAAACCTGCGAGGGCATGTACAACACTGAGAAGAGAGCGCTGAGGTGACAACCTAGCAGGAAGCAGGCTTATTGACAGACTGTACGAAGAGCTGAATTCAGAAGAAGGCCACTTCTGAGAAATTCTCGCCATCCATTATAAACTCACTGTCCCCCGTTTCCCTCCGAGTCTTCATTTAACTTCTTCAGGGAGATCCCGGGATCTGAGACATTCGGCTAGGTCGGCTCTACCAAAGCGAAGATGAAAGTGCTGCTGAAAGTCACTGTAGCGTTTCCGCCAACCTGCTAAGGTTTCCTCCTCGTTTCATGTGAGGATTTAAAGTCAAATCAGCAGGAAAGAGGGACACAGAACTTGAGCACTTAGCCTATTAAGGAAGCTACCGATGCCTAAACCATAAATCTACACAGGCCACGGGTCCTGCTTTCTGCTTACTAGTAGATGTTGAAATAAGTCAAGAACATGGTGTTCCGTTCAAGTTCACTTTTTGGCTCACAGTGACGAGAGAAGATACCACGCGAAAATAGCTGCACCTGATCTTCATGGAGCCGTGTGTGCGGAAGTTCCAGGAAGTGTGTAGGCGGGATCGCACCTGGCAACGAATGGGACTGTGCTCGTGGAGGCGTGTGATTGCAGGAGATGGCAGCCACAGGTCTTGGGATGGCTTTAGTAATAGACGCCCAGTCCAATTGCTCGCCCAGCGCCCAGTAAGCACAACCTTATGGCCTGCATCCTTAATTTAGGAGGTACAGGCAAACAGTGACAGTGAATGAAGGTTAAATGGTGCCAGTAATGATGAATGAAAGCTAAGGTAACACAACATACAATAGCAAGCGTATGAGACCTGTTGTGGGATTCTATGAAAGCGCTCTCTGATCAAATGATGGTTTTGGTCTTCTTTGCTGACCTAGAGACGCTCAAATGACTTCCAAAAACAGCCCTTTAGTGTTGCTGAATAACATGAGACCATCACAAATGAGAGCAAAGGCACAGTGTGGACACACTGTATTTTTTAGCAACATCAGTTATTTCAGATACAGGCCTTGCACACACACAGTCTGAAAGGTCTTCATAATTTTTTTTTTAAATAAATAAAAAACACTGCCAAAAGAATGGGATGCTCTGGAGCTACCATGCATGAGCTGAAAGTCATTGCTAAGCAATGTGTGAAATACCCACTCTGAATCAAGGGGGTGCCAGACTGCTCACCATAGTGGTGCTGATGTTGCGCAAAGCAGCTGTAGCATAAAACAGAGGCTCCGCTGACTGTAACAGGGAGAACGGCTTTTCGGCGTGAGACTGCAAAAGGTTGGGAACCCCTGGATTGATGAATCTCCTTATAATGCAAAGGTTATTTTTCAAGTGCCATTTAAGACACATACATCCAACATTTAAGTTAATTACACCCGCCAAGATTCTATGAGATCTATGAATCTTAAATTTAAAGACTAAAGAATAATTCAGTTTTTAATTTGTTTATTTTTTTACCCTTTAAAAGGACCTCACATATACAAAGTCATATCAGAATATTATGACCACCCACCTAATAACCACCCTTGGCTTGGATTATACTAACGATGATCAGTGTGGCACGATGGATAACACCACTACCTGCCATTGAGCTGCCACACCATGTGGGAGACCAGGGTTTGATTCCAGGTCTGGGTGACTATGCTGCGCATCACCAATAAGAGTCCTTGGGCAACACTCCTAACACTACATTGGCCAACCTCTGTAATATGAGTCACCTTGGAAGTGGCTCTGGATAAGAGCATCAGCTAAATGCCATTAATGTGAATGTAGCGATACAACATCATGGACCACTTGCTGGAGTTGTTGTTCCCCTCTGGTGTCAATGGCTCGTGGGGAACCACTGTTATGCCACTGGAAGGCACTCAATGTCTGAGAAGTCCATTCTCTGTGCACCTTTCGCTACTGCGGCTCTAGAACAGATTCTGAGATGCTAACACCCTTCGCCTGGTACCCTATTATCATGCCCTTTTGGACATCAGTCAAAATCGTGCCCTTTGCCCATGACGATCAGTTTGCACCCTGCTACAACTGACTGGTGTGCTCGCTTATTTATACATGCTGCAAAACTTCCCAAGATATACATTTTTGCAGTGTGTAGGACGCTCCTTCAAAACGCTGTGAGAGTAGAAGTAGTTTACAGTGATTAGTCGAAGTTCACACTTCTCTGGGTGATTATACACAGTGTACTGTGACCCCCCCCCTCCCTTCTAGCACAGAGCAGCTCCAATTGTCCTGGGCTCTGGCCAGGTTTTGTAAACGGACCAAGACACACTCCTCCCTGCCCCCATGTTTCCCATAGGCTCTGAGTGCTGGAACCACTCACCTATACATCCATCATGTAACCATTATTTGCCCTACTCCCTCACTACAGCCTGCAAGGTGCAGGCCCCAAGACATATCTATACACACACACACACACACACACACACACAAACACACACACACACACACACACACACACACAGACAGACCCTTCAGACCATTCATCAAGATGCATCCACCATCGAGATGCGGATCACCGCTCCTGCCCGCACCGTGACTCCGCAAGTTAGGAACAGAGCCGTCATCTATTATAATGGAGGGATTTGTCTTGGTTGTTCCTTCCAACTTCACAAATCTATGAGAATTTCATTTAAAGTCTGTCTCACCTTCACAATACTGTGAAGTATAATAATAGACAAACTCCGAAGCCCTCCCTATACCTACAGCTTATGTTCATCGTCTAAAACACTTCTATCATTATCCTTCCTCAAGCCTAGAACATTATAAAACCATTACACTGCTGGAACACTCCCTTCCAACACCTCACAGTTTTAATAAAAGCACAAGCCAACGTGTCTGTAAGCACATTCTTCCTTTAGCTGTCTGGTGAGTCTGCAGACAGACAGGCTTCCTATAAAACAGGCAAAGGTATACAGAGCTCTCCAAGAACTGACTCTTTTAATCAAACTCTCATATATTCTGAGACAAAGAGCATTTCACTATGACTGATATATTGTAAATAGTACAGCGCTGTGGAAAAAGTATTTGCCCCTTCCTAATTTCTTCTGTTTTTGCATATTTGCTACATTTAAAAGTTTGCGATCATACAGCTCATTTTAATTTAAGGTAAATAAAACACCAGTAAACAAGCTAAGTAGCTTTAGTCCATTCCAGATCATTCAAAGCAAAGGTTAATTAAGATCTGTATCAACCTGAAAGTAGCTAATTGCCTCCTTAGCTACTAACCAAACAGTTAAGCAAATTCAACTAACAATTGGGTTCAGTTTCACCAGCCACACTCAGGCACGGTTACTGCTAGACTGGTCACTATGTTAGTTAAAACCTTACTGGCAATGTGCTATGTGCAAAAAGCAGCACATGATAACGTTCACGACCTAAAGCTCAAGCGCAGTTGGGTTATGCAGCAGGACAATGAACTAAAGCATACAAGCAGGCCCACCTCGAATGGCTCAAAAGAAAGGTTTTGGAGAGGCCAAGTCAAAGTCCTGATCCAAATCCCACTGAGGCGCTGTAGCATTAAAGGAGTGTATGTTCAAATGTGTTTACTTTATCTTATATCAAAATTAGTTGGATGATAAAATATTACAATGTGTCTTTTTGCACTGTATAGCTACCTCTGCCTGACCGAAAATTCCACCGGGCACTAACATGGACAGAAGAAGAAAATGTCTGTTGATAAAGAACTGTTGATAATCACATTTGTACACATCAACTTGTATCATACTGCCACGAAAACCTGGGATTTGTCACTAAAACTTGGCCTTAGAAAGTCAGGTACGTATAGTGTAGTAGTTAAGCAGCTTCATTCACTCTCAGAAATAAAGGTTAAACGATGTGTGTTTAGAGAACCATGTCTGAGTGTGACAGGCTTTTCAAAAATGTACGCAAGATTACAGATTTTTATTTTACCTGGAAAAAAACAACTATGGCTTGTTTACGGTCATCAATAATAAAGGCCAAGCAAATGAGCAGTCTAGGCTCCTCTTAGCAGCTGCCTAGAAAATTATAATAAATTGTAACAATTAATGCACACAAAGCAGGAGAAGGCTACAGAAAGCCAGTGAAGTTTTTTCTAGTAGCCTCAGTTCGTAATGTGGAAATGTCAATTAATGGCAGTTAATAGAAATCACTTAATGCTGAGTATCAGCTGATACCCACCTAATCTTTGTGTTTGTATAAATAATAGTCACACAGTTTAATTAATACTGCTGATTATTTTTAGAATCAGTTTCTATAATCAGACATTCTAGACTTATTGATTTAGTTTATTCAAGATTTTTCTTAAAATGACTGTTTTATAGTGTTTAATATCTTATAATCCAGTCTGACTCTCCTCCCTGACCAATCAGCTCCCAGCTCCTTTACAACACTGCAGTCTAATCACGTCCTGTGTGTGTGTGTGTGTGTGTGTGTGTGTGTGTGTGTGTGTGAGATTTACTACACTGCAGACTCTCAACTCTTTTATTTACCTTCTGGGAACGCCCGCACTGCTGCCGACTGGGCAATAATGCCCGTTAATGGAGAGTTGAGGCCCCCAGAGGGCGCTCTGAACGCTATGGTTAAAATAAAGACTTTGAACTAGTTTGGGATTGAAATAGCAGAAACCCGTTCTGTAAAAACATGCCTGGATCGGGCCGGGACAACTCTAGATACCAGTCATCTTTAGGCCTTTTGAAAATGAGATTACGGACTTGTTCAAAATAACAGATATTTTAACCAGGGAGGTCCAATATTTGCAGGCCACTGTAGCATATTGCTTGTTGTACTCCTGCACATGTGGTTATTGAGGCTGGAGACACATCATATGGTATCCTGCCAATATTGGTTAAGCTTAATGACTGCTTTAGTTTACTGATGAATTGATGAAATGAAGTCCTCTGAGCACTGGCCTTCTTTCTAATTGTCATAATGGCATTTCACTTGGACTAATTGAGTGAACTGTATTTTCATCCAGTTTGTCAGTTCTCATCAGTGGCTCTGTCTGGTGGTCAATTTCTGCTATGGCTCAATTAGACCAGTCGCAGTCATTATTCACAAGGTTGCACTACATCATGCAGTACATCTACTACGTAGCTGGACCGTGAGACAGCTTTTGTTAGGCTATGACAGAATTTTGAGCATCTGTCTGGGATGATCAGCCAATTCAGGGGGCAAAAGTAATTGGACAATGGTTTTTGGATAATCCCCAACTCCTAGGAATAGGTATCAAGCTGTCCGTCATCTTTCAGCATGAGCTTTTAGCAACTGTTTGATACATACGAAGTCGAGGAGCATCAATGCCCTGCTGAGCTTAACAGCCAAGCAGGTCCAAGATCGACCAAAAGTTCTAGAGTGAAAAGTTCTAGAATAAAGTTTTACAGACAAATGAGATGAAGATTACACTGAAGCGAAGGCGCCTGAGTGAAAGGATGAGGGAAGCCTAGGGGGAAAATACAGAACCTGTGAAACATTGATGATATGACTGCAGAGGGCAGCAGCAAGATAAATTCTGAAGCGCACAGAAGCCTCGCAACTGCTCAGGCCCGACAGAGTGCCTCGTGAACCTTCGCAGCTTCACCTTGCAGGAGGACAATGAGTTTTTTAGGTCCAAAAAGTGCAATAGTCTTGACTGTGTGAATCAATCACCCAAACTGAACTCCACTGAGCATGCATTTCACTCACTGAAGACGAGACTCAAGGCGAGAACAAGTCGCATCTGAAAATGGCTCATTACAGGCCTGGCAGAGCGTCACCTGGGAAAATATTCAGTGTCAGGTTGCAGACTTCAGGCGGACGATGACTGCCAACAGTTTGCTTTGAAGTAATAAACATAATGATTTTAAGATGAAAAGTCAAGAGTTTGAAAAATGCTTTAAAAATGTCTGCAAAACACAGATTTGGGAGATCTTATGTGGATCAGCCATAACATTAGTACCACAGGTGGTACTAATATTGGTTTTCTTCATGTACAGCAGCTCCTGTCAAGGGGTGGATATATCAGACCGCGAGTAAACAGTCAGTTCTTGAAGGTGAAAAATTGGGCAAGCATAAAAATCTGGGACCCTTTTACAAAAAAACAGATCGCGATGGCTGGACGACTGGGGCAGAACATTTCCAAAGGCAGAGAAATTCTTGTGGGTTGTACAGTGGTCACGATCTACCAAAAGCAGTCCAAGAAAGGACAACCAGTGAAAAGGCGACAGGGCCATGGGCATCCAAGGTTCGCTGATGCCAACCCATCCATGGAGGTTCCATCTCACAACTGACAGGACTTTAAGGACCTACTGCTTACATCTTGGCACCAGATACCACAGGACACCTTCAGAGGTCTTGTGAAATCCATGCCTTGAATGGTCAGGTCTGTTGTAGCGGCACATGGTGAAACCTACTCACTATTAGGCAGGTGGTGCTAATGTTATGGCTGTGTATGATGTATTTACTGAAACCCAGAAGAGCAGACTGTTTAAATAACACTGAGCCACCGCACTAATATCACCATATGATTGCAATTATAAGCCTACATAAATCTACATCTTCTGAATGTTAACATATCAGTATCAGCAGATAGATACGTGAAGAATACAGAACACTGGCAGGGCTCCTGAGTGGTGGAGCCAACTAAGCACCGGTTCCATCATCAGGAGAATGCAGGTTTAATGCCCAGTGATGCCACAGCCATTCCTGACTTGGCCTTGCTTTCTCTGTGTGGGTGCGTTTGTGGGTTGGCCGTCCCTCCCTTTACTTATTTATTTATTGATATGATAAAAACACTGGTGCTTAAAATGTTGTAACCTTAAACTTCTGAACTGAAGATCAGTTCAACTCGCTTAACTTTTCAGAGGAACATACATTTAGACCAAGGATGCCCCAACTTTTGCACATCAGTGTACACTGATCACCCAGAACACTAGCACTACCTCCCTAATACGGAGTAAGCCCCGCTTGTGCTGTGTCCTGTAGTCTCTGGCACCAAGTCCTGGAAGTTGTGAGATGGGGCCTCCATGGATCAATGAGCCTTAGTTGCCCATGACCCTGTCGCCGGTTGCATTTTTGGTAGATAGCGACCACTGGATACCAGAAAAAAAAAAAAAATCTTGCCAGATGTTTTGGAGATGTTCTGACCCAGTCGTCTAGCCGTCACTATTTTGTCTCAGATTCTTACGCTTGACCACAGATGCCACTGTGGAGGAAGAGAATCAATATTTTCCACTTTACCTGTGGTAATTAATGTTATGCTGATCGGTGTATATTTTGTTGGTGCACATGTATAACCTCCTAAGACAAAGTATCAGCTTATTTAATTACATTCTGTTCAGTTCAGTTTCTCCTCCTAATTAAAGAAATGTATGAGATTATTATATGTTATTATTATTTAGTCCTAACTTGCTGTTGGTATTATTGTATGTTTTACATACTTTGGCATTTCAATCATTTATTATTTAATGATTCTGATTCATTTTCTGTAAATAATGACTCAGGTGACTAATGAACACAGGTTTGGTTGCTGACTGTCCCAAAAGTTGGGACTACATCCACCTGGATCAGCATTAGAGAGCAATAATAATAATAATAACTCATTTCTGTAAGTTAACTAATGCAGTTAAACAAATATACAAATATAATACTGCTGGTAAAGGCACACTATATGTCCACTATATGTTTGTGGACACCCCTTCTAAAGAATATGTTCATCCTGTCTAGCAAGAACTGGCAATAGAATAGGATTCTCTGGAGCAGATAGACAAACATAAACAGGATGATGACTGGCGTGGGCTAGAGGGGCATAAAGCCCCTACAGCATTGAGCTGTGGAGCAGTGTAACTGTGTTCTCAGTGAACTCCAGTCACTGCACGGATGTATTCAGCTCCACCGGCAGCTCGACTGGTTTACTTCAATGATGGCCTAAATAACTGTAAATAACTGTAAATAACTAAAGAACTGAGTCTAATATTTTAAGGAAAAGCTTCTGGACAGCTTGAGCTATACATGTTTAGTTTAGCGTCACTACAGGAAGTGTGCTCATATATGGCAGGCAAGCGACCACAGAGGACATTTAGTGTAATTTCCGCAGCGACAATCTCAGTATGAATGATGAACAGACTTCTACAGGACCACACCCATCTCTGATCACGCTCTCACTCCTACGTGTAAGGTGCCCGGCAAGAGGAAGTGAATGGAGGTTTGGCAGGGGGCATTTCCCATAGTACATCAGAAAAGGGAGCTGGCACGGCGGCGGCTGTGCTGGCCACTGTTCGCGGGCACGGCCTGATGCAGAGGGCCCAGCAGGGCCAGGAAGAGCTTTAGCGAGCAGATGGGAGAACCCTGCAGAGCTACAAGCCTTCATAAGCCCAGAGCCGGTGCGCTCTCCTTAGACACACTACTGCGCGAACATGCACCCAATTTATTAGCAAATGACAGCCGTAACATATGGATGGAGCAGCAACCATGAACGTTATAATATGGAAGGAGGGTGTGAATGCATGGCTACCTAATCTGGCAAATTACCCAGTGCTGAGACACACATCAGCAAACACATCTGTTGGTGGGTGGAAATAGATAGTTAGGCAGGGAAAGTTCTGAAAACTCTCAGGCTATCCTCCAATATCTAAATCTGCACTGTATTAACTATCCTAATACGACTCAATCCTTGCAGCTCAGGGAAGTCCCGGTTAAGCTCCACCGGTGAAGCTCTGAGCAGCTTGATCTTCTACCTTTCCGCAGGGCATCTCCAGCAATTTCCAACAATTATCACACCAGCTAATTCGTCTCCGCGACAGCTAAACAAATGGTATGACTCCAACATAAAAGTCATTACCGGCGCAACGCTGGCTAATATATTTACCTACATCTTGCTAAACCAACAGCAAAGGAAGTGGTTAAGGCAGCTGCACAATTAGCCACTTGGGAGTGAGGCTGAATTCTCAGCATGGAGTCGAAGAAAGCAGATAATCATGTTAAAGGCCCAGGTCCAAAACACCTCGATGAAAAGAGCCACAGATGTTAAACTGGCGCAAGGTAACAGCTCAGTAAAACATAGGCCTACTGTTTGCTTTGAGTAATGGCTGAACCAATGTGGGAATTCAGGGCTGATGCCGATGTCTGACATTTTTAAGGTTCATATCCACAGAAAACGATACATGCAAATATGTAAAAATGCAAAAATCTACCTGGATCAGCATTAGAGAGCAATAAAACTTTTTTCGGTATTGTTACTAATGCAGTTAAAATTAATGTTCTATTAATTACTGCTGCCAAATGCTGCTGGTAAATGTCCACTATATGTCCAAATGTTTGTGGACACCCCTTTTAAAGAATCTGTGTAGCTTGTCTAGTTATTCTATTATATTGCCAATAGAATATGACTTTCTGGAGCAGATAAACATGGACCCACTGGCACCATGCCTAATGCCAGGTGTGGGCTAGAGGGGTATGGAGCCCCCCAGCATTGAGCTGTGTAAGAACTGTGTTCTCTGGAATGATGATGGTGCTCCATGCAGTACTTTTAGGATGAGTTGGGGAGTTGGGGGTGATGAGATGGGGGGGGGGTGATCATCCAGCATCCTGACCTTACTAAGGCTCTTGATGCTGAATGCAATCAAATCCTCACAGCAATGCTCCAGAGTCTAGTAGAAGGCCTTTCCTAGACAGTAGAGACTAGTTACTCTAATGCTAATGAGAGCTGTGGTCTAATTTCCACAGTCAACTATATACCCCTCTAGCCCACGCCTGGCATTAGGCAGCTTGGTTCTAATAAGCTTGGTTTCAATAGGTTCTACTAGGACTAGACGAGCTGTCTGTGTGTGTGTGTGTGTGTGTGTGTGTGTGTGTGTGTGTGTGTGTGTATGCGCATTTGCACACCATTCATTAGAAGGGGTGTCCACAAACATTTGGACATAAGGTGTATTTTTAACTATTTTGAGCTTGCAGTATCAAACTCTGTCCCCACAACCCGAAGCCTCTCCTCAAGAGTAGTCATGCAATCTCGAGCATCCCTGCTTGAACCTGTCTGCGAGCTGTGCAGAACACTATTTACTGCGCTAAGCAAACACGCGGCGACGGGGAACACGCTCTTCTTTTGGTACTGAGTGGTAACTTGTTGTGCTGCTTTTGCAGTGACAGTCTGAAAATATGCTCCGCCGGAGGTGAGCCTTTCAGCCTTATTTGATTTGCTTGGTTTATTTGCTGAGATTGCAACCTGTCTTCTCTTCATTAGTGTTTTTTCGGCTGTAATTTTGTTCCACTGCACAAAATCGTCTCAATCGACAGCACCCAATACCCCCCGGTCCTAATTGGACAGATCACGAACAGTTTTCACAGCCTTATTAGCGTCCCTTATTATTGCGTCTCGCATTGATTTGTTTGCAGAGTTGCTGGATTGTCCTCCGCAGTCGTTACAGGAATAAAGTATTAACGGGCTTCGGTCACAGACAAACTCATTTTCCTTGATTTTTTTTTTGTTGTTTTTTTAAATGAAGAGTTTGATGCAGTGTGGAAACACAGTTAAAAGTTTTTAAATGGAAACTCATCAAGTCCATGCTGCCCATTAATGGAAATCAAGCTGCATTCAGACATTTTGTGATCATAAAAACCAATACATTTATAAACGTCCACCTGTTTAACCTACAGCAGTTTAGCTCCGCCTATTTACATCAAAGCCATAAGTGTGTAGCTCAAACTGCTTCTTGAATAAAAAAAACAATCCCAAGCAGCCAATCAGAATGCAGCAAAATCCTCACATCAATGCTAAAAAAAATCTAATAGAAAGCCTTCTCATTTTAACACACTTGATTTCAGAAGCAGGTGTCCCAATACTTTTGTCTATATAGTGTATTTACTAGATCATCCAATATCCTGACCTCACCAATGCTCTTGTCGCTGAATGCAGTCAAATCCTCACAGCAATTCTCCTCCGGAATCTGGTAGAAAGCCTTCTTCTCTGGACAGTAGAGACTCAGGATAAGCGGAATAAGATATTTTAATACCCTTGATTTCAGAAGAAACCATGAATGAGCAGGTGTCCCAATATTTTTGTCAATATAGAGTATTTACCATTTATACATCAAAACTTAAAATACTTAATACATGCATTATTTAAAGGCATAGTAACAGTAAACACCCTGTTTAATTTAACATGAAATTGGCCCCTTAAGTCAGTCTTTCTCAGCGGCATTTGAGCGAGGATGAAACGCGCATGTTCTCATCCATGCTGGAAGGACTTCAGGAGAGGCGGAATGGCCCCTAATGCGTTTAGATGATCACACCACACATACATGTTCGCTAATGGCTTAAAAGGAATCGGCCTGTTTGGCTGACTGATGAACAGCTACAGGCCAGAGAGTGAAGATGGACTGGTTTCATTTGAGCTAAGAAACCTGGGCCTGCGCTAATAACAGCGTTCCGCTCCCTGCAGCGCCGGCTGTGCGGCTCCTGGAGCTCATCAGGAGGCGGAGAGAGCCACATGGGGAGCGCTTCTGATACTGCTGACTCCTTCATACAAAAACCAGCTCTCGCCGAGACTCGGGTAGAGCCACACAACTGCGTTTGAAGCCGACACTAATGGGTGACAGATTGACATCTCTCTCCAATCTAACAGTACTTTCTATTCCCCCCCTGAGAGCATTCAGAGCGAGGCCTGGATTATCACGGAGCAACTTTTAGACACTTCTACACTTTTCTGCACTAGATTTCCCTTTGAGTAAGCCGAGAGCAACATGTCGGCAGCGGGGAGAATATCAACAACACGGAGATCAATACAATGTTCAACAGCATGAGAGAATTTGACTCCCGCTCTAGAAAAAGTCATGAGAAGGGTGGCAGGAGGGAGGACTCTCGTAGCTAGGTAAGGTAATTCTGCCTCGTGGATCTGACCACTGTCCATACCTGCTTTGAATTCTTCCAGCTTTCTGCACATGAGAGATAGATCAATGGACTTCAGGCCTGAATCATCCATACTACACGCAACGCAGTGACCAGCCATTCACCTCTCTGAGGAGAAGAAAGAGAGCCGTAGGAGGACAGGAGAGATGGGCATCACTGAGAGAGCCTTAGTGGCGGAATTACTCACATGGCTGTGCCTGGGGTGACCTATCGCTACAACCAGGGACATCAGAGCAATAAAACGGCAGATGAGTTTCCTAAAAGGCTAAAGGATGCAAATAATAAAAAAATAATAAAAAGCAATAGAAAGGTCTGTGTGCTTTAACATATACTGATAAGGTCATGAAATAAAATGGACAAAGGAATCTGAACATAAGGTGGTAGTAACTTGAGAAGAGGTGGTACAGTGCATGGAGCGTCTCATTGGATGTGTGGAAAATGGGTCGTAAAGTAGCTAAATTAATGATTGTCTAAAAGGAGTGATTGGCCAAAGGCCGTAGAGTGAAGGACGTAGCTGGATTTGCAGGTGTATGGAAGCATACGGTCATACGGGTCTACCAGCAGTGGCAAAAATCCCAGTCTACTGGAAAGTCTTGTCAGAATTGTGGCCTAAGAACTGATGGACGGAGACTTTCAGAGATTTTTAACACCTCAGTCTCTAGAGTTCACTCAGAATGGTGCAATAAAGAAAACACACCCAGTGAGCATCAGTTCTGCAGACGGAAACGCCTTGTTGATGAGAGAGGCCAACAGAGAATAGCCATACTGGCTCAGCCTACAGGAACTACTGTGTTGAGAAGATATCCACAGCATGTCCAACCTTGAGGCGGATGGGCTACGACAGCAACAGACCACATCGGGTTGCACTTCTGTCAGCCAAGAACAGAACGCTATGGCTGCAGTGGCTCAGCACAGACTTGGAGACTGGAGAAATGTAGCCTGGTCTGACGACTCTGGATTTCTGCTGAGGCTGATAGACGATACGACAACAGCATGAATCGATAGACCCAACCAAGCCTTGTATCAACAGTCCAGGCTGGTGGAGGTGGTGGTGTAATGGGTGTAATAGTGTGGGGAGTGTTTTCTTGCCACACTCAGGGTCCATTAATACCAATAAATCATCGCTCGAATGCCACAGTCTATTTTGGTACTGTTGTTGACCATCTGCATCCCTTCATGACCACAATTTAGCCTCTTTCTAATGGCTGCTTTTAGCATGATAGTCCACCATACCACATAGCAGAGGTCTCCTAGACTGGTTTCATGAACATGACAATGACTTCAGTGTTCTGTAATGGCCTTCCCAGTCACCAGATCTGAATCCAGTAGAACACCACTGGGATGTGGTAGAAAGAGAGACCCAGTGCATGAAAGTGTGTGTGTGTAATGCACAATGTGGCCTGTGCAAATGGTTAGGCGCCTTTAATTTCACTCCTCCGCCCTCTGCTCATTGGCTAAACCAAGTTATTAAGCAGAGTATATCTGAGCAAAGGAACATAGTCTTCCATATTATAATTCTAAATAAGCCGGTCCTAGTCTTCTCACTCCCACACTGCTCATCCTCAAGTGTCAAGATGGCAGAACCTTATTTCTGCCCTAATGCCACACTAACCACGGGACAAACTGCGCCTGCTTGTAACAAGAGTCAGATTGGAAATCAATGGAGAGGCTCTCATCTTTAACTGCTCCTCCTCCTCCTCTCCCACTCCCACACACACTCCGGCCCACTCTCGGAACGACAGCCCAAGTCGACCTCGCCATTCTCTTCGGCAGCGCTGCAGTCAGTGGGCTGGAGAGAGTGGGAGCCGAGTGACTCTCCCTCACCCGCTGTGCCCGGTCCAGTCAGCAGAGCGCTGAGGGTCGCCCGCTCATCCACTCACCCCTGCACTCCCACTTCACACTCTCCACACTCTGTGGGGGTGGGAGGGGTGTGCAGGAGCATGCACACAGCAGGCAAGGCTCAGCTTCACTGGTAGAGTCAGTTACTCATCCCATATGTTCAGGGAAGGCTGTTTGAGTTTCATCCTATTGTATACCCGTTTATTCTGCTGTTTCAGGGAATTTAGTGATTCAACCACCAATAAAAGTTTAAAAAGTTCAAATTTCTGATTATTTTTAATACCAACTGTGAAGTATGGGCGTGGTTCTATCACTCTTTGGGGTTGTGCTGGCAATAATCGCACGGCTGAAGGGAAAAATGAATATCACAAAATCGTGCCATCCAGCAAATCGTAGATGCAAATGTCAAACCAAAGGAGGATGGCTTCCTCTATGAGTAGATCTATCAAAGACTATCTGAGAGTTTTTAAAAAGACCTTTTAAACAAAAAAGTGTTTGCAAGCTGTGATTTCTGCCAAAGAGGGTGTTACTACACAGTCACAAAAAGCTGCAGTTTCTTACAGCATTACTACTGTAAAATGAAAAGTCTTACTGTAGTAAACACATTGTATCCTGCAAATCACAATACGGTCATTTTAAACTTTTTAATTTGTTTTCAGCTGTTCAGCCAACTTCTCAAATGCTACATTTTCCATTATATAACTCAGATATTAGTTTTTATTATCCCACATATGTGACCATCAGACTCTAAAAGACTCTATTATAGTTATACACGTTGAGGGAGGAGTTATAGTTATACACGTTGAGGGAGGAGTTATAGATATACACGTTGAGGGAGGAGTTATAGATATACACGTTGAGGGAGGAGTTATAGTTATACACATTGAGGGAGGAGTTATAGTTATACACGTTGAGGGAGGAGTTATAGATATACACGTTGAGGGAGGAGTTATAGTTATACACATTGAGGGAGGAGTTATAGTTATACATGTTGAGGGAGGAGTTATAGATATACACGTTGAGGGAGGAGTTATAGATATACACGTTGAGGGAGGAGTTATAGATGTACACGTTGAGGGAGGAGTTATAGTTATACACGTTGAGGGAGGAGTTATAGTTATACACGTTGAGGGAGGAGTTATAGTTATACACGTTGAGGGAGGAGTTATAGTTATACACATTGAGGGAGGAGTTATAGTTATACACGTTGAGGGAGGAGTTATAGTTATACATGTTGAGGGAGGAGTTATAGATATACACGTTGAGGGAGGAGTTATAGATATACACATTGAGGGAGGAGTTATAGATATACACATTGAGGGAGGAGTAATAGTTATACATGTTGAGGGAGGAATTATAGTTATACACGTTGAGGGAGGAGTTATAGTTATACACGTTGAGGGAGGAGTTATAGTTATACATGTTGAGGGAGGAGTTATAGTTATACATGTTGAGGAAGAAGTTATAGTTATGCATGTTGAGGGAGGAATTATAGTTATACATGTTGAGGGAGGAGTTATAGTTATACATGTTGAGGAAGAAGTTATAGTTATGCATGTTGAGGGAGGAGTTATAGTTATACACGTTGAGGTAGATTATAGTTATACACGCTGAGGGAGGAGTTATAAATATACACGTTGAGGGAGGAGTTATAGATATACACGTTAAGGGAGGAGTTATAGTTATACATGTTGAGGGAGGAGTTATAGTTATACATGTTGAGGGAGGAGTTATAGTTATACACGTTGAGGTAGATTATAGTTATACACGCTGAGGGAGGAGTTATAAATATACACGTTGAGGGAGGAGTTATAGATATACACGTTAAGGGAGGAGTTATAGTTATACACGTTGAGGTAGATTATAGTTCTACACGTTAAGGGAGGAGTTATAGTTATACATGTTGAGGGAGGAGTTATAGTTATACACGTCGAGGGAGGAGTTATAGTTATACACGTTGAGGTAGATTATAGTTATACACGCTGAGGGAGGAGTTATAAATATACACGTTGAGGGAGGAGTTATAGATATACACGTTAAGGGAGGAGTTATAGTTATACACGTTGAGGTAGATTATAGTTCTACACGTTAAGGGAGGAGTTATAGTTCTACACGTTAAGGGAGGAGTTATAGTTATACACGTTGAGGTAGATTATAGTTCTACACGTTAAGGGAGGAGTTATAGTTCTACACGTTAAGGGAGGAGTTATAGTTATACACGTTAAGGAAGGAGTTATAGTTATACACGTTGAGGGAGGAGTTATAGTTATACATGTTAAGGGAGGAGTTATAGTTATACACGTTGAGGTAGGTTCATGGTTCATCTGTGCAGTACTCAGATTATACTGTTCATATGTGCAATAATAATAGTAATGTTATTCAAGTTAATTTGTGTGCAATAACTTCAGTGCAATAATTTTCCATATTTATTATCAGTTACTACCACTATGCCACTTTTTTCTATATTCATATAAATATAATTCATATATATATATATATGTACATATTTCTTTTTTTTTCTCTTCAAATGTCTCTCTTCATTTTATAGAGTGTTTATTCTTACACAAATGGTTGCAACTGTAACAACTGCAATTTCCCTCCTGGGATCAATCAAATATTTCTGATTCTGATTCTAGGACAGAGGGGCACATTTATATCTAATAAATACTTATTTATATCAATTTAGAATATAAATATAAACTTTAAACTCTGTTAATTCACATAATTTCCTGTTTATTCACATGGCAAAGTTATTTGTATTGTTATGCCTTCATGTCTGCTGTTGACGAAAAAACGATACGTTGATGAAGTTTCTTTAAATGATCTAATACTTCCTACTAATTTCAATAAGTTCCCAAAAATTCCATGGAAAGTGGTAGTGTAGATGTTTTGTCGTACACTTCTGGATTAAGCCCTGCACCACCCCACACGCCCCTCCCACCCCAGGTTGACCGACCAGTAAAGATGTTTTCGCAGATAAACATCACAGCACACTGAAACAGACAAGAAGGAGCGTCACCAACACCCAGCCTGACAAACAAACGACCCCCGTGCAGCGCCATCAATCATTGTTTAGCAAGTGTGCTTTTTCTCCCGCTTCTAACATCTCAACTCGGCTTTTTACCGCCTCTGTTAATTGGGCCTCGGAATGAGGAATCAATTGGATCCATTGACCTCTTTCACAGCTCGCCGCTTTGACCCCCACCCCCCCTCCCCTCGCTTCCCGCCCCTCCTGCTGCTCATGACCTTTACACTCAAAGGCAGGACATCTGCAAACAGGACGCATCGGTGACCTTTCTGAAGCTAATGCTGAGGAGTGTGCACCCTTTAAACCCCTCCCCTCCCCAGAAACACTCTCCGCACCTCATCGAGCACAACATCTCATCACAATCATGTATCATGAACACGGCGCCTGTCTCTGCAATCACAGCACCAATCTATTCTCCTCACAGCGGAGAGAAACGGGAGAGACGAGCTGTTCAGAAATGCAGGCCTTTTTTCCCTGAAGCTGATGGAGAGACCTGGGGATCCCTGTGCTTCTGAGTCTGTAGTGGAAATGTTTATGAAGACAAAGTCCTACCTAATTACAAGTAGAAGTATGAAGCCATCGTACACCGACCAGCCATAACATTAGTACCACCAGCCTAACTTTGAGTAGGTACCTCTTGTCCCGTCACAACAGGTCTGACCATTCGAGGCAGCCCTGAAGGTGTCCAGTGGTGTCTGGCACCAAGAAGTAAGCAGCAGTTCCATGAAAGCCATAAAGCCATGACCCTGTCGCCAGTTTCAAATGTTCCTTAGAGCACTTTAGTTTGGTACGCAACATTCAGATTGACCCGGTCACCAGCTCTCCTTTTTTGGAGAACTTTTGGAAGGTACTGACCACTAGTTAGTACCTACCAAAAATGCTCTTAGGAACTTTTGAAACCGGCGACCCATATAGGCCTGGTCTCTCAGGAATTTAAGGATCTGCTGCTTACGTCTTCGTGCCAGACACCGCAGGACGCCTTCAGAGGGCACACGAGGAGGTCCTACACAATATTAGGCAGATGGTTTAACTGTAATGACTGATTGGTGTATTTTGAAGTAAGGAGTGGTGAGGCCTAATAGGTGGGCATTGAAGGTCAGGATGAGAAGTTAGTAAGTAACTACAATATTCAACAATTTACTCAAGTCTCAATTACCCAAAAGTTCTCCACCCACATGGTCACATGACCAGGCTTCAAAACCTTTAACACTTTAACTCAGTCTCCTTTAACTCCTTCAAATCTGACCCAGAGCAGTCAATGTGCTACAGGTCCTCTCTGGATCTGCATGGGGACTTAGCTCATCACCCAGTGTTTCTTCTGAAATCAACAGTGTTATTTAGAGAAGGCATAACAGATCATATACACCATAAGACGTCTGCAATTTCTTCAAGCACAAATTAAGACCTTTGTGTGAGGTTCTGATCACACACATAACTTCAAACATGTCCAGCTTCTGCTGCCATTTTGCTGATCTTATCCCTACAGCTGCTCCTAAAATGAGTCATCCAGTGCCAAAAGTTCCCCATCTAGCAGTGGCTAGCACACATTAGTATTCAGAGCCGGACGAGGAGCCAATTTAGGAGGGAAATAAATAAAATAAAGCTCTCCAATCTCAAACAAGACTGATTGATATTCAAGGACATCTGGGATATCAATTAGAAGGAGTGCACCAGTGCATAAGGTCTTCGAACGTGACGACAAAACCAACATGAGAGTCGGACAGCGATTTGGACACCCTGCAAGTGATGGCGATTGAACGTTCTTACGAAGCCAAGTAACTGCAAAGAGAAGAACGGCCTTATCAGATCAGAATGGAGTCCGTATACACAGAGCCACTCCTCCCAACATCAGCATTTACTTTATACAAAATACCTATGGAATCATGGTCAATATAATTTGGTTTATTTGACCAGAATTGCATAAAAAAATGAAAAAAGTGATAAAATATTCACAAAAATGACCAGCTAATTATAGCCGATTATAAATTCATAGTCATATTAGTCATAGTGGCCTCCCTCACTAGTCTCTCCCTTACCCAGTCACTAATCACAGTTTGTGAGGGGGCAGATTTACACCATATTCCTTTTAGTATGTTCAGTAACCTGGATTTTTTGTGTGTGTGTGTGTGTGTGTGTGTGTGTGTGTGTGTGTGTATCCATCCCAACGCCGACTCTTCAATAACCCTTTCTCTGAATTGCGTGGGCTGTTATTGTGTCTTCATGGTGTATTCGTTGCCAGGAATATTGATTAGCCAGCACCTGGAGCTTCCAGACAGGTGTCTTTATACTACAGTCACTCGAGACACTCCATTCACTCCATTTCGCTAACTGTGAGACTACTAGCACCAGCTGAATTACTTCAACAGTTGGTCACTGCAGGGGATAAACATTTATACAATCACTTATTGTACATTAAATTTTTATAATTGACATTCATTTTATTTTGTAATTTATTTTTTAAAAAGCCAAATTATATTGACCATGAATCCATTTATAAATGCAATAACATGGGAAAGGGGGTGAATACTTTTTATAGGCACTGTAAGTGTGCAAAATGACATTAACTGATCCTAACTCATCCACTTTACACTGATACACAGTATTCTGCTCACAGCAACATTCAAGTGTAAGGTATTTGGTGGCTGAGGAGCCTTAACTCAGCAAAGCCCTGATGGAGGGAAGTGACTAGCTGATAACCCTGGTGAAGAGATTGTAATGTAGTGAGTGATTAGAATAGGGGTGGAGGGAATGGGCTGGGTCCTAAGTGTAACCCCAGGCATAAGGTGCAGGATGTTTTGGTTGATCTTTTCCTGTAGTATTTCACTGTCTGTTCCAGTTACCAGTTAGCAGAATCGGTTAAATTTCTACTAGTGATGTCTATTGCGATTAGAGCCTAAACCCTCCACTTTGCTCCACTTTGGTGGTTTTTATACAGAAGTGTAAGGATGTAATTACAGATGTTTCTGACATTTAATGAATTAGGAAATGTATGAATAAATGTCTCAATTCTACAGCTCCCTACTTTGGACTTACAATATGACAGAATGGGCAAGTGAGCACACTGAAGACTCTCTCTACCTGATAGTATGATCTTCTAAAGATCAGGTTAATGTGACTCCATTTATGTATTTATTTATTTATAGTAAATATTTTATAATTTGTAGTTAATAGTGAGCAGTGCTGGCTCAGTGGTCAGAGCTCCACTGTTGGGCCCTTGAGCAAGGCCCTTTCTGCTCCCTGGGCGATGGAGTTGGCTGCCCACCACTCTGGGTGTGTGTGCGCTGACTGCTCCTAGTTCACTAGTGTGTGTGTGTGTGTGTTCATTACCACGAATGGGTAAAATGCGGAGGACACAATTCGCTGTGACAAATATGTGCACCTTCACCTTTTACCTTTTTAGTTAAATAATGCCTCATTGTAATAAGGGAGATATATGTCTCTGCAGTCTCTATAGCCATCATCTATAGTTAATATTTTTTATATAGAAAATATACTTTTTAAATACTGTACCGTCCTTATTATTGTATTGTACAACTGTGCTGTATTGTGTAACTGCTACTGGCTGCTAGATTGTCTTTCAGGATCAATAAAGCATCCATCTATCTATACATCCATCCATCCATCTACCTTCTTATCTTTTTCCATTTAGAGTATTTCTCTGATGCTCTTTTCCAAAGCGAATTACATCTGAATGATGTTACACAGATATGAACATGAAGTGTTAGTGTCTTGCCCTAGTGTAACGTTAGGGTGGGGGGTATGGTGTTTGCCCAGCCAGGGAATTGAACTCCAGGCTGACATTTGAAAGGTGGTGTTATCCACTACCATACCCTACCCTGCACTGCACTGCACCAACCAAGGTTCATCAAGCTGCATATTTATGGTGACAGTAAATCAGGGGCAGTTGAAGGAAAGAGAGTGTCAGGGTGTATTACTGACATTACTGTCATACTGACATACTGCCAGTGGGCAGTGGTGGTTCAGCGGTTAGAGCGCCGGGTATCGATAACAGGGTTGTGGGTTTGATTCCCGGGCTCGGCAAGCTGCCACTGTTGGGCCCTTGAGCAAGGCCCTTTACCTTCTCTGCTCCCCGGGCGCTGGAGTTGGCTGCCCACCGCTCTGGGTGTGTGTGTGTGTACTCACTGCCCCTAACACATGTGTGTGTGTGAGTGTGTGTTCACTACCAGATGGGTTAAATGCGGAGGACACATTTTGCTGTACAGTGACAAATACGTGCACCTTTACCATTACTTTAATATTTCACAATTTTTCCAACATATTTTCCTCAAATGATCACGCCTTTACTTTCACATTGCCTCTCAAACTACACACAACAGCCAACAGCACAGTGTCCTTACTCACCAAGGTTACATTAGTAGTTTAGTGGTTTAATAAATAGCTACATTTATTTACTAATAAATAGATCATTTGATTCATTCGTGCTTATGAACCGAACCGACTCGCTTAAAAGATTCATTCGACACGTGCCGACTCGTTCGTGACTCGTCCATCACTATACACTCACCCACAGCCTTAAAAAAAACCGGGTTATTACCACGGGTTATTCTGGTGTTTCTAACCAGAGCAGGCACCAGTTTAACTATAAATATCCCCAGTAAAACATCCCAGTCTGCTCACAGACAGATAGCTATGATAACAGTGACACTCGAGTGGAGCTTTTTTGGGCAGTGAGTCAACAGAGCTGCCAGAGAACCGAGCACGCAGCGGAGACCAGCTCGACTGAGCCCGAGTCACTGCCTCGATTCTGAACTCACAGCCAAAAGTGTGGAGAAATAAAAGGTTTAAGGTTTATTAAAAAACCCTGCTGGAGAAGCAGCCATGGAGCTGTCACACTCACCTCTCTCAGGGTCGGCGGTTTGATTACGCCGGACCTGCGAGTTGGCCTGATCAATATTGACAACGACTTAGTGGCTGGAGCTGTGTGCTGATAGTTTTACGTATTCACTTTATTTCCTTTACGTATTTAAGCTAAAAGTGCCATCAAATGTTGCACATTTGCGGTGCAAGCGGCGATTGAAGCAGGGTTTTTGCTCAGGCGCTCTCTCGGACTGCCTCCCCGGCTGTGTTTTGAGCGTGGTTCTGGGAAAGATGGCGGCGTCCAGCAGATCGCAGGTGGTGTCTCTTTATCGGAGTCTTCTGAAGGAGAGCAGGAATTTCCCCTCCTATAACTACAGGTAATGGTGTTAATAACACAGGCTAGATTTGTGTGTGGAGGCAATGTGGGGTGGGGGTGTTTACAGCGCTGTTGGGAGTGTGGGTTCTCCTCACTGACAGCAGAGCAGGGCTTACTGCAGGTCAGCTCCCCTTTGAGGAGGATAGTAACAGTAATTAGGATTAGAGCCTGAGTAGTGCTTTCTTAGGGGGGTTAGGGTCACTGTTACCATTATAGACCACGAGTGTCCTGTAGGACACCTGTACACTCTATAAGAAACCTCAGCAGATGTATCTAGAGTCAGACACAGGTCACCTGTAAGACCATGAGGATCCCTTCAGTCAGGTCAGGTCAAGAACAGCACTTTCTACAACCTGACGTTTTCACAAGCCTTCTTTACAAAATCTAAGAGGACAAAAAGAAGCAATAATATATATATAAACAAAAGTAAAAAAAAATAAATAAATAAAAAAAAGTGCACGTATTTGTCACTGTAAAGTGTACAGTGAAATGTGTCCTCCGCATTTAACCCATCTGGTAGTGAACACACACTCACACACACACATGTGTTAGGGGCAGTGAGTACACACACACACGTGTTACCCCCAGAGCGGTGGGCAGCCAACTCCAGCGCCCGGGGAGCAGAGAGGGTAAAGGGCCTTGCTCAAGGGCCCAACAGTGGCAGCTTGCCGAGCCCGGGAATCGAACCCACAACCCTGTTATCGATATCCCGGCGCTCTAACCACTGAGCCACCACTTGATGAACCTTGGTTGGTGTAGTGCAGTGCAGTGTAGTGTAGTGTAGTGCAGGGTAGGGTATGGTAGTGGATAACACCACCTTCCAAATGTCAGCCTGGAGTTCAACTGGAGTTCAATTCCCAAGGCAAGGGAAGCTTCATCAGCTGGAGGAAGAAAGCTAGGGAGTTAAAAGCTATTAAATGGTATAAAAGTCACCTTAACATCCCATAAGTCCAGTGTTTTTCCACAGATTTACCACTATATCACTGATATGCTGAGCAGCAGTGATAGTAATAGTAATGCTGAATCAGTCCCATCATCTTTCCAAGCGTTGGTACATCAGGATGACCGAAATGTGTGTGGGAGGGAAAAAAATAGTACCGGGACACCTGCATATTCCTTAAAAAGAGTGTTTCCTGCATCCACTTTCCAAGAAAGGCTTTCTACAAAATGTCAAAGCACTGCTGTAAGGATTTTGCTTTGATTGCATTTGGTGACTAGAGCGATTATTGTAGCTGAATGCACTCAAGTGGTGTCCACAAACATTTGGACATATAGTGTAGTTTGAAGGTGTGGACATATCAGTTCAAGAAAGGAGCCATGGTCTTGTTTACCTGAGCTTCATTGATGTGATCTACACATGGAGGTCCACCTCTCAATCTGCTGCTCACGTCTGGGCTACTCAGTATTAGGCAAGTGGTTTTAATGTTATGGCTGATTGCAGTATGTGGGCTACACAGAAGGAGCTGTGCCTGTATTTAGGCTACATTTCACTTTCAGCAACTTTAGATTTTGCACCATTCACAGTCAATGAGATTTACAGAAATGTTCATGAGGTTCCTCAGGTGGCCTCACCTTCTTACGGTGAGTGATGGGCTGCTGTGTTTTGGTTTTCCCAAAAGTGGGAAAGGGGGACACACCTGTTCCAGTAGAGCAGTAACAAAATGTAAGAGTTTAACTTTATTTCTGTCCTTGTTTACGGTCTGTACTGGTGCGCTCTGGAGGACTAAAGGGTCTACGTTTATAGAGCGTGTCTTGTTAACAGTAGAGGATGAAATCAAGAAGATCTCGGTTTCTCCAAACGTCCACAGAGTTAGAAGAGTCTGAAAACAGTCTCAGATGATGCTTTTAAAATTGTAGAGCTGTTGAGCTGAACTGGAAGTGGCCAAACTACTGTTTTCAGACTTTCCTGTCAATCTTGCCAACCCGATATGCTTAAATGTGCTTAGCCTGAATAAAACATGCGATCCAGACCAATTTCGGTCAGACTACAGGAGAAGCACTATATGGCCATAAGTATTGGGACACCTGCTCATTCATTATTTCTTCCAAAAATCAAGGGTATTAATAAGAGTGCATCTTGCTCCTGTTGGAGTAACGGCCTCTACTGTCCAGGGAAGGCTTTCTGATAGATTTTGGAGGAGCATTGCTGCGAGGATTCGATTGTGTTCATCCTCAAAAGTGTTAGTGAGGTCAGGATGTTGGATGAGCACCACGCCATCTCATCCCGAACTCCACAACTTGAGTGGTGGGTCATTCCCAGCACTGCAGTGAAACTGTAATGAAAGAGGCAGCTGATCAGTGTTATTTATTGTTTATTTATATATATATATATATATATATATATGTGTGTGTGTGTGTGTGTGTGTGTGTGTGTGTGTGTGTGTGTGTGTTGCTCTGGTATGAGTGGATAAGACACAGCAGTGCTGCTGGAGTTTTTAAACCCCTCAGCGTCACTGCTGGACTGAGAACTGTCCACCAACCAGAAATATCCAACCAACTGAGCACTGTGAGCACTGATGGATGAAGGACTAGATGATGACCAGCACAAATTGTGCAGCAACAGATGCAGAGCTTCTGTCTCTGACTTTACATCTACAAGGTGGAGTAGTTGAGTAGGTGTGTCTAATAATAGAGTGGACAGACACAGGGTTTAAACAGTCCAGCAGCGCTGCTGTGTCTGATTCTCTCGTACCATCAGCCCAGCATACACTACAAACACACCACCACCATGTCAGTCAGTGTCACTGCAGAGAATGACTGACCCACCCCCCAAATACTCCTTGCTCTGTGGTGGTCAGTCCTGTGGGGTCCTGGGCATTTAAAGAACAGGTTGGAAGGAGGCTGGCTAAAGAATGCAGAGAAACAGAAGGACCAGAAACAGTCTGGACGTATAGAACTACACAGTGGTCCTGTGTGGTCAGCAGAGCAGAGGAGGAGATGGTGTAATGATAGATAATGGATGAATATTCAGAAATGCCTCATGTGTCAGTAGTGGGGATCAAATCTCAAGGCAGGAAACTCCTAATAGATCGCTGCCATAAATTGTTGTTGTCATTTTCAAAGTTATTGCATTCATTAATAGCGAAATATTATACATATTCACTATTATTGAATATAAAATAACAAATTATTCATATGATGAGTAATCCCAAACTTCTGAACAGTAGAGTAAATGACCCCGTCTCAGAGAAAACGCTTAATTAGACCACAGCCTCAGCATGAACTTTGCTTCAGTGTGAGAATTCACACTTAGGGCTTTTCTTAGAGCTCCTCCTGAGGAAGGCTGATAATCAGCACTGCTTCGGGAGGAGAGACTAACATGCAGAGCAGGGAGGTGTCCGTGTAGTCTATGGCTTAGAACAAAATAGCCTGTTGGAGAAGGTGATTAGGCTTCATGATTGTGTGTAGTGCCGTTGTGTCTTGACATAACCTTGTTTTGGTCTGTTGACAGCTGCTGGAACAGCCTATTGGGGTTGGCAGACAGGAAGCAGCCTTAAGTGTTGGTCATATTTAGACCCATTTGAGTTGGATTTCTGTGAGTGACCATAGCATGCATAACACATTGTGAATATAACAAGGACCTGAGGCTCAGCAGTGTGAGCCTGCTCCACAATTGTGGTGTTGTGTAATACTAATAATAATAATAATAATAATAATAATAATAATAATGCAGTTCGCTCATACCTAGTCTGGACTAAGACTGCTTGCGCTGCAGGAGAAGGTTATTTTCTTCTCAAATGATGGGGACGTTTTTTAGAAGCTGTAAACTAAGTGGATCAGATGGCTTTTAAAATGGGCCTAAACCGGTCATCATCTTTAATAATATTAGAAATTAGAGGCTGAAACCTACCTTGCTGAGCTTAGACTGTCTCTTAATTCAGATATGCTACTCTTGGGGGCTGTTTACCCTTGGTATTAACATGTCGTGGTACTCGGATCTCGCTCTGGAGTCTCTTGTCCGCATGAAGAGCCAGGTGTAAACACCCCAAGACATATGGATGTGATGGGATTACAAAGCATGGATCTCGTCTGCATTTAATAGAAGTGTAAAAGTTTACTGTGATCATATGTCGTCTAGTAAGCGGAATGGGGCCGCTGTGTTCTTTATGCGGGATGGTAATATGGGGTGTGGCCACACTGATTACGCGTTTTGATGACCAATGTAAACAGAATCCCGTCAAAGTTGATCCAGATAATATCCAGACACACAAGACACGCATGTTAAAGCCAGGTGTAAACAGGCCCTGGGGGTCGGACGCTGATGAAGCCTGGTTTTGGGCTAAATAGTGGTGCCAGTGCAGTGTAGAGACCAGACCTAAAAGTCAAAAGGCAAAGCAGGAATGGTTGCAGTGTTAAGGAATGTCCATCAATGTAGGATAAAGTGTGGTTAAGGAAGACGTATCCGACTTTTCGTTTTAGTGTTCCAAATCCCTCTTCCATCAGTGAGATGTTTCCTGTACCACTGGCAGCAACACAAGCCTAAATCATGACTGATCCACCTCACTTGAAAATGTGCATGTGAATGTGAACAGGACATGAAATGTCTTCATCCAGTTGGGTTGAAACCTCTTTTGAATGCAATTATTTTTCATTTTTTGGGCGGTTCGGTTTGACCAGTCAGATATCATGTGGGTTTCGGTGTCAGAATGTGTGACCTAAAGGTTGAAGAAGCAGGCCTAAGACTGGAAAGTTGCCAGTTCTATCCAATGGACAGATTGCACCGCTGTCTCTTTCGTCCTTTTTTGTAGTTAGTATATAATCACAACCTCCTCCACTTTATTTATTGTTGTTGTTGTTGCTGTTGTTGTCAGAAACGTGTGACGCTGAACTGCCCTCTAGTGGATGTATTGCATAACATCCATGTCTACATGAAGTATGTGGGCAGTGACCGTTACGACATTTAAAACAGACGTTCATTTTCATAACATAAAGGAAGTATTAATGAGCTATTAATGAGCCTTTGAGGTTTCCGGTAGGGATGCACCAATCCGATACTAGGATCAGATATCGGTCTCGATACCAACAAAATTAGCTGGATCGGGTATCTGACACTTAGTCTGAACCCGGTGGTATTCTACGCTTCGTAAATCAGGATCAGAGTAACCTAAAGACATGACACACATATCATAGCAAACTGCAAGACCCCCCCCCATCCACCCGCCCTCCCTTGAACTATCATTAACTATCAGCGAGAAATCCAGCTTGTCATATAGGGAGAACTGCGAGAGAGGGGCTGCTAGCTCCTCTTTAGTCTCACAGACACAGAATAAAAGTCCTGAGGCCAGACAACACTGTGCCAAGGTTCATCACAGTTATTATATTTATATATTAGTGACAAATAGAGAAATTAGGTTCATTAATATGTGTTCATTTCTTATAGTTTGTTTTGCAAAGTTAGTAAAGTAATGATTACATCAATCCTGATGCCTTAAGTCTCTCCCAGATGGTCAGATGGTTTATTAATCCAACATTGGTATCAGATCGGTATCGGATATCGGCCGATAAGCATGTTCATGTGTCTGTATCAGAACAGAAAAAGAAGGATCGGTGCATCCCTAGTTTCGGGGTGGCAGGCATGCTTGTGAAATTGAAATACAGCGTGTGCTGAGTATTCACCAAGCGACTGCGTACACCGAACCGTGAGCCCGTACCTTGGCCGTACCGCTACACCCCAAGTTGACAGTTTTTTTTTTTGTTGCTGCTGTTACAGTTTCCACCTGTTCTGCTTGGGCAGCGTCGCTCTCCGTGTTCAGTGCTGTTTCATTGTGTAGTATAACCTCTTAAATAATTCAGGCCTTAAGAAAGCGCTTTGTACCGCGGGCTGAACGTTCCTCAGGTTTTGTGCAGCCATTGCAGAGTGTAATATACCTTCAAATGGGCTGTTTAGCTTCATGGCTAGCGCCGCAAGCAAGAGCTGACAGTGTATGTGATCTGAATTGCTTGGGTTTTCTAAGGAGGGTGAGGTGTTTGAAACAGTGAGCGAGAGCTGGGTTGTGGCGGAAACGTAAAGAGGGGGAGGGCGGGGGTAGGAATGAATGGGACGCGGGAGGAGAGGAGTAAATGAATGAAAAAAAGCAGCCGGAGGGGAAGACGGGTACATAGTGAACATGGGGAAAAGGAGGGAGAGATAGAGAGATATGAAAGAGGCCGGGTGTTATTTGAAGTTGATTCAGGTTAAGGAAATGACTGATATGCAGAGAGGCATCTGAGAAGGCAGGCAGAGATGGCGAGGCTCTGGGGAGAAGGACGTGCTTTATTGACTGTACGTAGAACTGCAGAATCGCAGCAGCAGTATTAGCAGACGGCTGGAAGTAGGACAGCTCTTGCGTAAAAGCACCTCCCCGTTAAATATAACCCTCCCCTGTGGCTCTGTACTCCAGCTCTACGTTCGCGCAGTCTGTGACGACTTGTGTACACTCGATCTTAGTCATAAAGCTGTCAGGAATTAAATCTTTAAAAGCCTCGGATAAATAAGTGATCTGGGAGAAGCTCTCCCCACATCACACGCCGTTTCTCCCTCAGAAATCTCTCGGCGCTCCTCTGAAAATAGGCTATTCCGAGCCAAGTCGGTTTGTTTGATCACTTCAGAGAGGTGCCCAAGCATCGCATTGTGCCAGATTGAGAGGATGTCTCTCTGTCGGTAACAATCTACCATTTAGCTGCCTACCCGTCCTCGCGTTTAGCACAAGCAGACTAAATTTGTATCCCAGCATCAAAACATGACTGGCTGAGGTGCAGGTTTGACTTGAAATGCAGCAAATGCACAGATGTAGACGCCACTTTCTTGGCGGAGCTGCTTTGTTAAAGTCGACCGGATCAAAATTGGTCTCTTTCTAGCTTCCTGTCATATTGATCATGATTGATCATATATTGTTTGTGATATTTGTTCAGGCAGGCAGCTCAAATCAAATTTTTGGCATGTCCCATGTGAACAGGACATTAAATGCCTTCGCCCAATCAGATTCAAGGCATGTTTGTATGCAGTTTTCTGTCGGATTTCATTTGGGTTTTTTTGCTCATTCGGGGCCTGAAGGTCGTTGTGGCCTAAAGGTGAGAGAAGCAGGGACTGGTAGGTTGCCAGTTCTATCCCCTGGACCAGCAGAAAATGGGGGAGGGGGAATATTCCTCTGTTAACATTCATGGCTAAGGTGCCTTTAAGTAGTCAGCACTTAGGTGGTTGCCCACCTTTCCAGGTGTGTGTGCTTACCTCCAGGGATGGGTTAAAACAGACCTGGTCTATACTGCCCTCCCTCACTCGCTATCATTTAGCAGGCTAAAGGATCTCCACTGGGTCACTATTCATACTCTAAGTAGCTTTGAGTGACCAAACATGGACCAATTAGCCTTAGCATTAACACCACCTCCCTGGGCCCGGGTGGTCCAGTGGATCATGTCTGTCACTATGATCAGAGGATCGCTGGTTCGAATCCCGGTCATGCTGCTAGCCATCGGCAGCAGAAGCCCAGAGAGAGCACAACTGGCCTTGCTCTCTCCAGGGTGGGTAGATAGCCTCTTTCCACATTGCTTCGGTGCAGTGCTGGCCGTCACCGGTGTCTGCAGGCCGGTGTGTTGGAGCAGAGTATGCGGCGCTTTCCTCTAGGAGATTTTGCATTGGCGGCAGTTCACCGATTGTTGTTGTTGTTCTTCCTTGGAGCGCTTTTGGTAGGTACTGACCACTGGATACTGAGAACACCCCACCTGAACACCTGCCTGATATTTTGGAGATGTTCTGACCGTCGTCCAGCCACCACAACCCGTTTCATGTCTTGCTTCCAGCTTGTGTGTATGATGATTTAAGCAATCATTTGCTGATGCAATATGATTTTTGAGATCATCGGTAGGTAATTATTACATTACTATAGGTAGGTAATTGGTTACCTACCTGCTGGTGAGGTCAGTCCACACGGTCATGCTCTGTTAACACTGTAGATGAGAAAGGGTGCAGATCCAGCTGAAGTTAAAGCAGTATTATGTGAGCGTTGGTATTTTTAGCTCTTGAGCTCCCCCTACTGTCATGGAGAGTATTTCACTTATACGCCACTGCAGTAAATACTCCTTATAGGCCGCTGTACACATACTTTTGTGGACTAGCTGAGAGATACAGAACCGTCGTCTGAAGGTAAAGAAGCATGTGGACTGAGGCGGTAGTGTATTATTGCAGGATTTTACACAAATATGACTTTGGTTATGCAGCATTACACAGTCCTGGAGAAAAGTCAGTACAGCTCCACCACAGTTACATAGTGCTGTAGCAGCGCTCTGGCCTGGAGTGCCAATGACCGAGACGCCATTCTCTCCATTTTAGTCAATCAGTGATTCTGGAGCTGAAATTTTCGGGTGCAGTTGGTACACACCGTTGCTTTGAACTCCTCTCTAGTCACCGCACTGTGACTGTCGATGTGGATGCACGCTCTCAATTGTGTCTGCAGTTGTTGACCATGCAAATCGGATTTGGTCACTTAGGGCACAGATGGCCTTAATTGGCTGTAAGCTCTTAATGTTTGCCTGCAGGCTTCACTTCAGGTTTTCCTTCTCCTCATTGTCTGTGGTCTGCCTCAAGCCTTAATGTATTTGTCCTGCTCTGCATGCTGTAAATGTGGCTCAGCGCTGATCCTCTAGTTCAGCAGAGAGAGGCATGAAGAAGCTATAAGCTTCTGTGGGCTGAGCCGCAGCCTCGCATGCTGCATATGTGGCTTCAGCAGCCTCTTTCTCCTCCGTGGCACTTCCTTTACGGAGCTGTGTGGCAAAGTAAAGGTTGCGTCTGCTACAGCTTTCTTTTGACCACACTCAGCTTATTTTTCGGTTGAAATCCAGTTCAGGGGAAGGATGTGTCTAATTAATAATACATACGGCATGTGTTTCCAACTGAAGGTCTCATTAAAGATTTAGGCTCTTTAATTGGTATCACTTTATAGAACTATGAAACATATTGTTGGTGTGAGTTCCTGGTGGTTCCTCGCTCATGTTCATGGTCTTCGGCATGCCGCTGCTACGTGGGCAAAGGGAATGAATTAAATGCACGTATGCCCAAGGGTGCTGCTACACTAATTGCTGGACACAGTGGAAACAAGCTAACGTCAAACTACTACAAGCTAACGTCACGAGGCCACAGCTGTGGTGGCGAGGTTTAATTCATCTGTCGAGTCATTTAGGCTCAAACTTGTGTCTCTGTTTTTGCTTCCGATGTACCTCGAAAGTTGGATGTCAGAACTGGGAATGACGTCCCATCTGAGTTGACCACGTTCCAGTTAAACATCTCTGATAATTGTACACCAGTTCAAAACATTTCCAAAGAACAGAAAGCTAAAACCTAAAGGTTACCACTGGTTTCATTGGTTTGAGAATCATTTACTGGTGTTTTATGGCTTATCTGTCCCACTTTTTTCATTGCCCTGGGTTAGCATTGTTGGCAATACTGGTTCATAACAAATGATCCTGTATTTTGCACATCCAATCACAATGGTAAACATGTCCACAGATAGACGTTGGACGGTACTGTGTTTACGACACATATAATATATAATGAGACAAAAAAAAATACAAATTAATAATACTTCTGCTTTTATTACTGTTGAAATCTGACTTGTAGGGACATTCCAGTTGAAATTTCCTACTTGTAACTCTTGAAAATCAGACATCCCAGTTCAGTTGGAACGCAGCATGCAGATATATAGATAGATATATGTATATATACATAAATGTATGTGTGTGTATGTGGTATGTACAGTGAGTCCAAGAAGTATTTGATCCCTTGCTGATTTTCTTCGTTGGCCCACTAATAAAGACATGATCATTCTATACTTTTAATGGTAGATGTATTCTTACATGGAGAGACAGAATATTAAAAAGAAAATCCAGAAAATAAATCTAAGGAATATATATTAATTGATTTGTATTTCATGGAGTGAAATAAGTATTTGATCCCTTAGTATTCATTAGCAGTTCTGGCTTTTACAGACCAGTTAGACACTCCCAATCAACTTGTTACCTGACCTGAAGCCACCTGTTCTCACTAATCACTTGTGTGAAAAACACCTGTCCACAGAATCAGACAGATCACACAGATTTCAAGTCTCCAACATGGGTAAAACCAAAGAGCTGTCACAGGACCTCAGAGTCAGAATTGTTGACCTTCACAAAGCTGGAATGGGCTACAAAAAGATTAGTAAGGTGTTGGATGTGAAAGTAACAACTATTGGTGCAATTATCAGAAAGTTTAAAGAGTATAACATGACAATCAACAGACCTCGGCCCGGTGCTCCAAAGAAGATTTCGCCTCGTGGGGTGGCAATGATGCTGAGAACAGTCAGAAATCGTCCTGCAACCACTCGGCAGGAGTTAGCAAATGACCTGAAGGCAGCTGGGACCACAGTTTGCAAGGAAACAATTGGCAACACTTTGCGCAACAATGGATTCACATCCTGCAGTGCCCGAAAGGTACCCCTGCTGAAGAGAGCACATGTGGAGGCGCGCCTCAAGTATGCCAATGATCATTTGAAAGATGAACCAAGTTATTGGGAGAAGGTTTTGTGGTCAGACGAGACCAAAATTGAACTTTTTGGCCTCAACTCCACCCGCCATGTGTGGAGGAAGAAAAATGCTGCCTATGACCCCAAGAACACTGTGCCCACCGTCAAGCATGGAGGTGGAAGCATAATGTTTTGGGGGTGTTTCTCTGCCAAGGGTACAGGGCTACTTCACCGCATCACTGGGAAGATGGATGGAGCCATGTACCGCACAATCCTGAGGGACAACCTCCTCCCCTCTGCCAGGGATCTGAAAATGGGCCGTGGTTGGGTCTTCCAACATGATAACGACCCTAAACATACAGCAAAGGCAACAAAGGATTGGCTCAAGAAAAATCACATTAAGGTCATGGAGTGGCCCAGCCAGTCGCCAGACCTCAATCCGATCGAAAATCTATGGAGGGAGCTGAAGGTCAGAGTTGCCAAGCGACAGCCCACCAACCTTCATGATTTAGAGAGGATCTGCAAAGAAGAGTGGGCCAAAATTCCCCCTGGTGTGTGTGCTAAACTTGTGGTTAACTACAACAAACGTCTCACCGCTGTGCTTGCAAACAAAGGCTTTGCCACTAAGTATTGAGTGTGTTTGGCAAGAGGGATCAAATACTTATTTTCCTCATTGAAATACAAATTAATTAAAATATATTCTTTAAAATTATATTCTGGATTTTTGTCTTGATATTCTGTCTCTCCATGTTAGAATATATCTACCATTAAAAGTGCAGAAGGATAGTGTCTTTATTAGTGGGCAAACAAAGAAAATCAGCAAGGGATCAAATACTTCTTGGACTCACTGTATGTATGTATGTATGTGTATATGATATATATCTATATCTCGGACAGCAGTGGTCAAAAACATTAGGCAACATCTACTGGGAAAACACAGACCTGTGAATCGGACAGGGCTACAATTATCAGACGATCATTGAGCTAAGTGGAAAACGGTAGGTAATTCGGCCTGTTATTTTCTCAGAGGATGGCGGAGAAAATGAATGGATCAATGCTTGTCGATACTGGAGAGCAGGACATCACCTCCAGACTCTGCTCGTGGGGAATATAGATTGCAACATAAACCAGGCCTTGGCCGCTGCTTTTTCCAGAGCCAGTGTCTGCAGAAGAGGAGCTCAAACCTGGCACAGAAGTGAATGCCAGGGGGAGCAAACTGGGATCAGCGCTAGGCTGAAAGCGATCACTAACCAACTGGCTTTTACCATCTCTTCCCTCCAACGTCCACTCCCTCGAAAACAAACTGGAGTACCGCAGCTGACCACCAAACTGGAGCTAAACACACATCAGAATATAGTCAAGGGAGCCAAATCCGTGGAAGCGAGTGGGTGCTAGGCTAAAAGCTAACCAGCTTGAATCTCTTAGCTTGCTGTAAGCTCTGCTCTTATACACCGATCAGCCATAACATTAGTACCGCCTAATATTGAGAAGGTTCTCTTGTGCCGCTACCTTCAATTTCTAGGCCATTTCGAGGAATGGCCTTCACAATACTTCTGAAGGCATCCTATGGTATCCATCACCAACAGAAGTATTGGATGGAGCTCCAACCATCATTCCAGAGAACACTCAATGCTGGGGGGCTTTATATCTCTCTAGCCCCTTAGTCCTGTTCTATTGGCAGTACCTCTCTGAAGGGCCTAGACAAGCTGTGTGTGCCTTTGCACATCTGGGTCAGCAGTAGGTGCATTGAATGTTTCATTGAGAGACCCCTGTACCATAGCCTGTTTATCCCTTATCTGTCTCTCCCCAGCTGCCCACTGTGTGAAGAACATGTCCGACTTGCATGAACGACACATTGCTGAGTGTAAATAATCTAATTTGGTAACATGAGTAATAGGCATGTGCGTGAATTGTGAAAGGACACAGGAAGGAATGCTTTTTTTTCTGACATGCTGCATCTCTGAAAGCCAGGCTGCTTTGGCAGACTGTGGCTGTGCTCCTGTAGAAGGGAGGTACTCACTACTGCCTCCGATGATTCAGAAACTCTACACTGATGACAAAGACCAACTGTGCAGTGGTCCTCTCTGGTCACGTGGCTCCCACTCGACCACCATCGCCTTCTTACTCACTGAAGGCCAGAGCCCTCGGTTATAAACTGGTCATGCTCGCCAGATTGGATCTTAAATCTCATGCGTGTTGAAGACCGCGTTGAAGTAGAGCTTCATAAATCCTGAATGTGGCGTGAAGCTGTAATGGCATGGTGCAAATCTCCTTTTTTATAATAATAAAATAATATAATAATTTATAAACTGCTTTAATGTCCCACACCGATCAGCCATAACATTAGATAACAACTAAATACCATTTAATTATCCGCCTACAGTGGCAGCTTTCAAAGGGTGGGGTTTACATATTTGACAGCAAGTGAAGTCAGTTCTTGAAGGTGCTGTGTTGTTAAAAGCAGAGATGAAGATGCATAACCAAATGTCTAGACGACTGGGTCAGAACATCTGCAAAACATCAGGCAGGTCTTTTTAGGGTGTTTGCATTAGGCAATGGTCAGTACCTACCAAAAGTGCACCAAAAAAGGTCTACCAGTGGACTGGCAACAGGTCCATGGGCATCAAAGGCTGATTGATTGCACCTAGGGAATGAAGACTACCTGTTTGGACTAATCCTGTCGATGCTTTGACAGGTTGCAGCTGTTTTAGGTGACACAAGGAGAAAACATACATGGTTTTAATGTTTTGGCTAATGTTTTGGCAAATCTCACCATCAGGGACATGATTTACTGTAATGAGGCACTGCTGAATGGAACTCGGGCTCCGGCAGACTAAAGGAGGAGGGGACACTCTGAGCAGTGTCGTTACTCTGGTCATAATTCAGTGAAAATGGGCCATTATTAACTGGTTAACCAGTAAAGTTTTAATTCTGGAGCAGCTGGATGTTCTCTTGGTTCTCTTTTCATGAGGCTGAACTCTGCTTCTTATTAAAGAAGTGAATCAAACAGTGAACCACGCTGCTCCAACTCTCCTGCACCACACACTTCTCTCAGAACTGGAGTCAAACCCCACTGCTTATCAGTGACGATGAGGTGATGGAGGACAAGCCCTGTATTTTGCGTAGGTTTAGTTCCAAATTCTACATTTAATTAATGTCAAATATAAATTCCCATATTTGTGCATTCCTAGATGATCCTGTTTCAGTGATCTGTGAGTGAGGAATATGGAAAACAGCATTCCTTGGTCTGTGAATCTCTTACTGGCTTTCTGACTGATAGAAGATCAGGCCTGTGCTGCTGTGGGCCGGTGCGACTGTGCTGCAGTGGGCCGGTGCGACTGTGCTGCTGTGGTCCGGTGCGACTGTGCTGCAGTGGGCCGGTGCGACTGTGCTGCTGTGGTCCGGTGCGACTGTGCTGCTGTGGTCCGGTGCGACTGTGCTGCTGTGGTCCGGTGCGACTGTGCTGCTGTGGGCCGGTGCGACTGTGCTGCAGTGGTCCGGTGCGACTGTGCTGCAGTGGTCCGGTGCGACTGTGCTGCAGTGGGCCGGTGCGACTGTGCTGCAGTGGGCCGGTGCGACTGTGCTGCAGTGGGCCGGTGCGACTGTGCTGCAGTGGGCCGGTGCGACTGTGCTGCTGTGGGCCGGTGCGACTGTGCTGCTGTGGGCCGGTCGTCCTGTAATTGGCTGTGACACAGATCTATCATGCATCAGAAATGACACTGGATGAACTAAGACCCTACAAATGCGCACGACTCCCACTTCAAAGCTCTGGGCTTATTTTAGAGTGCTTTGAACTGGCTGTCAGTCACAGCTTTCAGACGATGACTCGCTCTTCATCCGGCAACTGCTCCTTTTCTTCCCTCTCCTCCTCAAATCACAGTTTTGCATCTGTCATCTGCTGAGTTTCTTCAGACCATGATCTGAGGGTGTGTGTGTGTGTGTGTGTGTGTGTGTGTGTGTGTGTGTGTGTGTGTGTGTGTGTGTGTGTGTGATATAGTTCCAAGGTTCGTGTTAAACTGCTTCAGAGAGTCTTATACACACCGATCAGCCGTAACATTAACACCACCACCGCGTTTCTACGCTCATTGGCCATTTCTTTCATTTCCACTGACCACTGACTGGAGCACTCTGTAGTTCTATAACTACACTGAAAACAGTCCATCGTGTGTGTGTGTGTGTGTGTGTGTGTGTGTGTGTGTGTGTGTGTGCGCGCGTGGGTGAGATGGAGGGATATATAGTTATCATAACCTTAATTTCCAAATGTTTGTGGACACTCCTTCTAACACATGCATTCAGCTACTTGAAGTCACACCCAATGCACACAGATGTGCAAATGCCCACACACACCTGGTCTAGTCCCTGTAGAGAAGTATTGCCAATAGAATAGGACTCTCTGGAGCAGATAAACATGAACCTATTGACTCCATGCTGCCTAATACCAGGCATATAAAGCCCCCCAGCATTGAGCTGTGGAGTAGTGGAACTGTGTTCTCTGGGATGATAGTTCTCCATTCAATACTTTTGGGATGAGGTGGAGTGGTGATCATCCAACATCCTGACCTCTTAACACCCTTTTTGCTTAATGCAATCAAATCTTCACAGCAATGCTCCAAAATCTAGTAGGAAGCCTTCCCTGGACAGTAGAGACAGTTAATCCAACAGAAACAGAAGATTTCAGAAGAAATAATGAATGAGCAGGTGTCCCAATACTTTTGTCCATGTAGTGTTTCATCATATCACCAACCTTTATAGCCTCTCTAGTTCAAGCCTCAGCTCATTTTTCCCCTTTTACTGTTCCTCCTCATTCAACGGTGTGTGTGAATGCTCAGCCGAGGCTGTTGCTGAAGCTGGCTTCGCCTCGTCTCCTCGCTGTGTGTCTGGGTGGAGGCTCTTCCTTGGGTGCCAGGCTGCCACTTTGATGTTGGCAATCGAGGCTCCTGCTCATTCCGCACTCAGTGCAGCCAGATGAAAAGGCCAGAGAGAGAGAGAGAGAGAAAAGCACATACTCTCCCTTACTCACTCTTTCTCCCTTCCGAAAGCGAGAGGCGTTGTCACCTTCCATCTTCGTAACCAGCTGCCTAATGACTCCTTGCTTATTTAGTGCGTGCTCTGTGCATCACCGCCCCTAATAAGCCGTGGCAGTCGGCGCAGGAGCATGACAGACTTATTTTCCAGCGTGCTCTTGCACATGCTCACTTCAGCGTACAGTGGTCATGGGCTGAGCCCCTGCTGCCCGTGGAGAAACTCATCCTGCTTCCAGCATCTGGAGTCATTTCAGTGATTGCGAGCAGCCTGGCCTCTGAAAGCCCGCTAATGGGAGGAGATCTTCATGTTCGTGCAGGAATACCACACGCTGAGACACACTGAGCTTCACCTCCGTCATCAGGACTGAGAAATGAGCTTTTTAGCTCTTGGCTTTCATATGCGTGAAGCGATGGTGGGGTTTTTCTTTGATTAAAAAGAAATTAGAAGTTTCCTGAACTTTCATCTCTGGGTGAAAAGTGTATGTTGGTAGTAATGAAGAAAAGTGGGTGGGCAAAAAGCTGGTGTTACGGAATCCGGTAACTATGGTCTCATTCACAAATTAAACTCTGTCCCAGACACTGATTTCTGCTCTGGCGGCTTTACTTCCACTAGTATTGGGACATCTGCTCAATCATTGCTTCTTCTGAAATCAGGGTTAATAAAAAAAGAAGGTATCCTCAGGGGGTCGCTGGTTCGGATCTCTGTCATTCTGCTAGCGCAATTGAGCGTTCTCTCCCCAGGGTGGGTAGATGGCACCCCCCCCCACATCACTTCGTTGCTTGTGTGTTGGAGCCAGGTGCATTGGTGGCCCAACGGCATTGCATCGGCAGCAGAAATGAGCTGCTTGACTCAAGCTGTGTTGGAGTGTGTTGGTCCACCTTCACCGGGGACTGGGGGGGTAATTAGCAGTCCAATTTGGGGGGGGGGGGGATTGGATAAAATGAATAAGAAAAATAGGTGTATTCTGCTGTTGAAGTAACTGTCTCTACTCTCAACTGTCTCTTCTACTGGATTTTAGAGCATTGCTGTGAGGATTTGATTGCATTCAGTGTTCCAATCTCATTCCAAAAGTATTGGATGGAGAACCATCATTCCAGAGAACACAGCTCCACAGCTCAATGCTAGAAGACCCATCAAGCCCATGTCTGGCACTAGGCAGCATGATGCCAACAGGTTCATGATTATCTGCTCCAGAGAGTCCTAATCTATTGACTGTACTTCTCTACAGGGACGAGACAAGCTTGTGTGTGCATTTGCACATTTGTGTCAGCAATGGCTGAATGTGTTCATTAGAAGCATTATACTTTAGCTATACTATAACATTTCAACCATATTTTGGCCTAATCGTAATTCAGGAGTGAAGACGGAATGGGAGTAACCTTAAATCCTGAGAGTTTAACTCCTCCTTTTCTGACAGATTAACTAACACACTCTTTACCTGCTGCTCTGTGAGCCGTTTGTTGTTGCTGCATCACGTGTACAGTGAGGCTTTGACCTTAAATAATGCAGCAGTGACATTATTCTGCTGGTGAAATGTACACAGTGTAACTGCGGCACTATTTAAGGTGGAATGGAGAGTTCGAATTAGAAGCCACCTTTAGCTTCTGTTTTGGCTGCTAACTGGAAATGCCACCACTCATATCAGTTCCAGTAAAGCTCTGTTTTGTTTTGCTCAGCAAAATAAGCTCACAGATGAACTTCGTCTCTGGTAGGTTTAAAAACAATGAGAAGTTTGGCACTGCAGCAGCAGGATCATGAATATTAATGGCGCCTAGAAGATACCAGATGGCTCTCTGCTACAGCAAACCTAAGGATCGGAAGTTAATCGGAATCTTAAAAGCAGAGACCCGATCCAGTAAAAAAAAAAAAGCCCCCCCCCCATATCCAGAGATCCCAAGATGCTGGATTACTGCTGTAAAATATCTATTATAATATATCTATGATATCGATGAATGTCATTTCTCTGTAGTGAGACATCTGCTGATGTGTACATGAGAAACGGCCCACAATTCCCATATGTCTTCATCTGTAGTGAATGTCGTAGGTCTTATCTTCAACATTGTGGATGTGACCTTTAATCCTGTTGGTGTATTCAGTGCTCTGGGTCCTCTGAGGCACGTTTTCTGTGTTTTCCGGACTTAAATAGGACACATTCTCCTGCCTGACAAATTTACCCTCTTCCCATCTATATGTGTTTTTGTGTATTTGTGCTGCTGTATGAATAAAGGGGAATGAAGGGGTCTGTCTTGAAATAAGTGCTGATTTGTAGCTCCTGTGTCTTTTCTGTCCTCAGGACGTACGCCCTGCGCAGGGTGCGTGACGCGTTCAGGGAGAACCGAAGCGTGCAAGACCCAAAAGCTCTGGAGCAGCTCCTGAACAAGGCCCATGACAGCCTGGCCATCATCCAGAGACAGGTACTGCTCACCTCTGCAAAACAGAAACACCGCGATAGCAATCATAAAATGCAGCACAGTGTTCTCTCGTCCTCCCCTTCCTCCCCCTGACTCTCTCTAAATCCCTCCACCCTCTAAAGAGAGTTTGTCTGGTTGCTGCTGCTGCTGCTGCTACTGCGGCTGCTCCAGAAGCATATTGATGAGCATCTGGTGGGCTCCCACCTGTCCCCTGGCATGAGGATGGCATCGCTCGCGTGCCACTAATGACCACTGATACCCTGCTGTCTCGTGCTTTGTTCCCATAATTCTATTCAGCACTGGGGCCGCTTCCCCGGGGATGGTGGCTTTCCGTCAGGCTTTTTGTCCTTTTTAAGTGACCCAATCAGGGAAATGTTTTCTTGCCTCTCTCACCTTTTTGGCCATTTGTTGGCTAACGTCTGAGAGTCCTCGATGAAGCTGAGTAGAGTTGAGTCCTGGTTTTAGGACACAGTAGAAGATGATGAGGGTACAGTGTCTCCCACAGATTGGAAGTGTGCTTTGCTTCTGAGGCGGAGCCTGGCTAAGCCTGATCACTCAAACCTATTTCGTGACGCATCTTGACCACGTTTAACTCCAGGCAAGCAGAAATACATCTGTCCAAAAGTTAATGTGAGTAATTATTACTGCTGTGCATGCTGGTTTCTCTCTCCCTTATTTACTGGTAGATAAGCAACCACGGCTGACCGTATTGCGGAGTGTGTTACCTTTCGGTTTAAAAAGCACAGGTCTACAGCCAGATTGGTTCAGCCATGCAAACAGTTGATCATAAATGAAATTGAATATGATGCTCAAATATGAAATTGTATATTTCTCACAGCCTTACAATACTGGGAAAAGTTTGCATCATGAGCATTGCATCATGAGCATTGCAATTGCATCATGAGCATTGCATCATGAGCATTGCATCATGAGCATTGCATCATGAGCATTAGTATTGTATCATGAGCATTAGTATTGTATCATGAGCATTAGTATTGTATCATGAGCATTGCATCATGAGCATTAGTATTGTATCATGAGCATTGCATCATGAGCATTGCATCATGAGCATTAGTATTGTATCATGAGCTTTAGTATTGTATCATGAGCATTAGTATTGTATCATGAGCATTGCATCATGAGCATTGCATCATGAGCATTAGTATTGTATCATGAGCTTTAGTATTGTATCATGAGCATTAGTATTGTATCATGAGCATTAGTATTGTATCATGAGCATTAGTATTGTATCATGAGCATTGCATCATGAGCATTAGTATTGTATCATGAGCATTGCATCATGAGCGTTCATATATTCTCCCTCTATCAGCCATCCAGCGCTTGTTACAGTTCGGCTTACGTTGTTCAGTTCCAATGGTTATGAAAGCCTACCTACCTTAACACATCAAAATCAAGAAATGGCTCATTTTACTTTTGAACTTGAACTTTTGAAAATGTATAGACCTGTGCAGTCTTTTGTATTTTCTAATGGAGCCGTAACAGGAATGTGAGAACCATCTACTGTATCCGTCGTGGAAACCTCATCATTCAAAAGTGTAATTTATCAGCATAAAACATTATTGGTTATTATTGGACAAATGACTGGTTTTAATTTAACGATATACAAATATATATATAAATACCCCCTACAATTACTCTGAACCAGGGATGGGGAGTGGGGTATGAAGTCCAGCACAGTTTGCAGATTCCTTGGCTCTTATATTTACATTGACATTTATGGCATTTAGCTGACGCTCTTATCCAGAGCGACTTTCAAGGGCCAATGTAGTGTTAGGAGTCTTGCCCAAGGACTCTTATTAGTGTAACGCAGCACAGTCACCCAGGTTGGGAATGGAACCCTCCATCTCCCAAATGGTGTAATAGCTCACTGGCAGATAGTGGTGTTATCTGTTGCGCCACACCAACTCCAGACGTACTAAACCTGGCAATTAACCGGTGAGTTAAATCAGGTGCAGGAGCAAAAAAATAATAAAACTGTGGAGGAATCCAGCCCTCCAGGACCAATGTAGCCCACCCCTGCTCTAAAACCAATCAGGAACTCCTGTAGTCACACCACTTAGGTTAGAAACCATCAGATAAGAAAGTCGAACGGTAATAATGTACATGTTGGTGTTTTTTGTTTGTTTGTTTGTTTATTTGTTTACACAGAAATGTAAGATCGGGTCTCATCTGGTCACCCAATTCAGCCAAAGCTTATCCAGAAACTAGCCAGTTTAGTTCAGCGGATGCACTGTAGCATTCTTTTGTAAAAGCTGAGAACATGCCATGACTGAGTTTTTCTACCTACAGCACTATAATAATAGACTTCTTGAAACATAAGAGAAGAAATGGCTTGTTGCGCAGATGAAAGGTGTTCAAATCCAGAAATAATCATTATTCTCAGCCTGAATACTAATCCACTCTGCAGGTGCTTGGTCATGTTGGTCCTGAAGTTCTGCTCCAGCGCTGGCTGAGCTTGTATAGGCAGCCCTCCCACTGGAAGTGCTTAAGTTGCCAAACGAAAGGTCTTAAAAGGGCATGAAACTATCTTTGGGTCACAGAAAGTTCTTGTTCTGTGATTGTGTCACTCAGCAAATTAAAAATATGCCTGTATCAGCGGATTCTGAATTAGACACCACCTTTGGCTGAACCTCAACAAGATGACCCTCGCATAGGGTGTACTGGACAGGTCCTAGAGTCCTGGTCAGTGGTTGAAGGGTTTTCTCAGAAAAAAACTTTTTGAAGTTTAAGATTAAAGGACATACTGCGTGTGTGCCCTCAGTTTCCTCCAAGAAAGCTCTGAGGAAATGGACAGAGATTTGATTAGGTACTAATAGTATGTTGTAGGGATGCGTTTAAATTACTGATGAATTACTCCAAATGTGATCAGAAGAGGCAAAAGAGGGGAATAGACTGAAGACTTCCATTCTTACTTCCTGCCAAATGCTTTGCTGACCTTGATATTACTGTTCTGATTGGCCGGCCAGCTCTCTGGACCTTAACCCCATATGGGGTATTGTCAAGAGGTAGATGAGACACGATTAAAGTAACCTGGGCTTCAAAAACGTCTTGCCAGTGCCACAAGCTGATTGCCTGTAACACACCTCATTGATGCAAATGACCGCAAAAAAGTGTGTGTGTGTGGGTGTGTGGCATCGCTCCACGAGGAACTGCATTTTTCATCCACAAGCCGCGGTTCCCTGTCTTTCGGCCACAGTTCTGGGGACTGGGATTTCTGCCACTGCTGGTAGACCAGTATGACCGTAAGCTTCCATACACCTGCAGATTCAGCAACTTTCTTCACACTATGAAAACACACAAGAGGTGGTTCAGTGCAGTGAAGGTTTTGTTGGATGTGTGGAAAATGGGTCGCAAAGCAGATACAGTTAATGATTGGCTGATTTAGCTGATTTAGCCAATCATTACCTGTATCTGCTTTGCTACCCATTTTCCACACATCCAACAAAACCTTCACTGCACTGAACCACCTCTTCTCAACCCACAAATCCCCTCGCACACCCTGCAGGTATTATACACCAGCACACTCTTGATAAATTTGACTTCTTGTTCCAAGCCTGACTAGTGCTCCCCCTAGTGGTTAAACATTCAGTTCTGCTGCGTCTGTAACTCCTCTGCCCCAATCGATGATAAAATTGGGAGGATTTTTCACAGCAGTTTTAAAAGGTGACACTCCCACTGGTGGCCCCGGTGACTTCTAAAGCAGAAAAGTCTCAGATTGCCTCCTTTCTCACTTATCCCAAGCCTGCAGGCTTGTTATTGACCCCCTGGCATGCTGCTTTTTTTATGTGCTGAGGCGGGCCAAATGAAAATACATAAATATTATAAGTGATTTTTATTATTATTAATTAATTAATTGTTTATTTTAATGCATCACTGGTGTGTCATGTCCGTGACTAATGTGCTGGACCGTTGTGAGCGTTTGGTCTGCAGGTGGCCGTGCATGTGTCACATTATGACAAAATATTCATCGGACGAACGCGGGACAAGATGGACACGTTGTTACTGAACAGCTATCAATTATTAATAGAGATGAATTATTGATTTAGACAAAGGTGAGAATCTGCCAAAACACCCTTTCCTGAGGTGTTTACAAAACTGCAGGTGATGGACTGAAAGATCTTGAGACGTCCTTGAATTGCACTGATGTAAAAGAGTGAGAGCTGTTCACAGAGGACACAGTAAGAAAAGCAAAGCAAAGCTAAAGAGGAAAAGGAAAGACACATAGGAAAGTAGAGCAGCAGTAAAAACACTGATGGAAGGAAGTTTGGTTGTTGTACCTGCACTGTGTCTCCATCCAGCTCTGTTCCCATGTACAGAAGCGTGGCTTTGATCTCTGACTCCAGAATCAAAGAGCAGCTTCCCAATCAGTCTCTCCAGGAACTGAGCCTGTATTAGCGCTGTAGCCTTTTCTCTTATTCTCCTTGCAGGGAAGAGAGGTTTTAAAGGAGAACGGATAAAAGGCACCTGTTTTAAGATTTGGGTCAAACGTGAAAGCAAGCAAATCCACCCACAGTCACTTAGAAATGTCCTCGGATTAGGAGTTACGCAGACTGGTTGACTAGATGTTACATGTGCAGTCAATTAAGATTTGAAATGCAAATGAGCTTCCCTGTAACAGTTAGCTGGTACTCAGGTTGAAGAAGCAGGAGATGTCTGAAGCTCGAAGCTCGAAGCCCTTAGCTCCACCAGTGGGCAGTGCAGAGCCTTTGTCTTATCTAAGTCAAGCCAAAGGATCTGTATGCCAAACGTGGACCACCCAAATACGAGGCTACGTTCTTAATTTAGATATTTAACCAGTTCTGATGCAGTGATTAAAGTTTTGGAGCAACTCAGCAGTAGTTTGATGGTTATGAGGAACATTTACTGACACTGTTGATTTGCTAGTCTTTTAGGAGCACTGGTACTACGGTCACATAAAAAAAAAAGAAACAAATGGATTGCACAAAGCGTGGATCTGAGCAAGACATCTGAATTGAAGCTAGGAATTGAATTTAGCAGGAAGCATTATTATTATTGTTTTCTAATAATATATTAATCATATTTATATCTGACTAAAAGGCCCAGCCTGGTATGTGAGCAAAAAATCGTATTAAAAATGGAAAATATTCCTTCCGAATGGATATTCTAAGCTTAACCTACCCATCCATAGAGACCAAGTGCAATCATGTTAATCTAAGTCATATTTATCTGTGTAGCTCTTTTTATGTATGTTATGTTGTTGTTACAGATTTACAGGAATCTGGATATCAACAGTAGAATATGTAGCCCCTAAAAAGCCAAAGGAAAAACAGTGGCAAGAACAATTCCCTCAAAGCTGGAGGAAGAAACCCTAAGAGGAACCCACATTCAAAGGGGGGACCATCCTCCTCTAGTCAAAACCAGCTGTTTATAAGTGACTAATAAAACTCTAACATCACAGAAGTGCATTGTTATTCACAGGTGTTCTGATCTAATCACTGATGGACTGAGCAACAGTCCCATCATCTTTCCCAGTGTTGGTACATCAGGATGGCACAGAGATGTGGTCTGAAGGTGTGGAATGTAGCAGATGTCAGGAATGGAGGGTGGTTAACTGGTCTGGGGCAGGTAGCAGGAGACTCCCGACGGTAAGCCTTATGTCCACACCAGCGCCAGTGCTGTGCTCCTTAGGATTCCCAGACACAGTTGGCTGTGGCCTCACCCAAGACTCCAAACTTTTGACCAGCAGTGTATGGCAAATTAGGCTTGACTAGTCACCCACCACTTTTATGACCACTGAACATGAAAAATAGTCACGCACCTTTTTGTGTGAGTGTGTGAGTGTGTGTGTGAGTGTGTGAGTACACCCTATGCCTCTCCTTTTTTTTCCTGTGCACATATGTGAAGACACAAGTTGGCGTGACTAAGCAGGCTGTCACTGCCAGCCACTGATGTGCTGAGTGCTTTGCGTGTGTTCCTGTCGTCTGTCATGGCGTGTGTGTGTGTGTGTGTGTGTGTGTGTGTGTGTGTGCATGTGTGTGTGTGTTTGTGTGTGTGTGATATTCAAGACCGTTTGTGTAGGTGGCTCCCACTCCTCTGGTGACCGTGCCGCATTGTAGTATGCAGTGCCACTGTGTCTGAGTCACACGTACATGCATACACACACACACACATGGTGCACGGACGTGCTTCGCGCTGCTGGAGGAAGCAAGGCCCTCTGCCTCCCTCTCCATCCTCATACACTTACACACACACACACACACACACACACACACAAACACATGCACATGAACACACATACACTCATGGAGCAAATGTCCTGCTGTGTGTCGTGACACTGCCAGCGCATATGCCACCATACACCCACACTCTGCTTCAGAGGAGCATGGCAAGACAGAACTCAAGCTCTCTGTAGTGTGTTTGTGTGGGGTTGGACGGGTGGGGGGGCTCTGTGGGGCTCCATAATGTGGATGACTGGTACTTATTACTTTCCCCTCTTTACGCTCCTTCTTTCTACTTGAGGTTGGTTGTCAGCACACAACCAGCATCTGACCGACATTACCGTGCATCAGCCACAGGTAGCTGGAATAAAGGTAAAGGGTGACTCACTAAACGCTAAAAGCAAGGCCGCGACAGAACAGGAGAAAGCCGTATGTGTCACTGTTAAATCCCATGTGCAGCCGCTCCCTGAGCTCTCAGCTGGTGCTTTGCTCTGCTCGGAAACAGTTTAAAATTTACAGCACCAGCCTCCCCCACCCCAAACAAAACCTGCTCCCATTTCTTTGATATACACCCTTATGCCCTTTTTACTGGGGAGGCCTGAGGATATTAAAGTAAATGTGTGCTATGCAATATTGATGTGCCCCCTATCTCAAAATGCACTTAAGTTAGTGTTACAAGTATAAAAATCTGTGGCTCCGGGTAGCAGCCCATTGCAGAGTGCAGGCATCTCCGCAGGAAGCTGCCTCCCTGCCTCTGCTGCTCCAGATAGAATTTTAATGAGGCTCTTAATGGATTTCACATCAGGTTTTCTATCTGGATCGCCGATATTTTCATCTCACCACACAGACCATATGAAGACCATATTTTATTATTTTTTTATATATTTATATGTTTATTCTTTATTATTTTTATAGAATTACAGAATTTTTTATTTCATTAGAATTGACACTGGCTTATCATTTAGCTTTAATTACTTGTAGAGAATACCACATTTTTGTGTGTGTGTGTAAACGGCAATACCATACTGAAACTTTGAGAATCAGGAGCAGAGTTGTCTTCTGAAATCAAGAGGATTAAAAAAACAACGAGTTGATCCTGCTTTTGTTGGAGTAACTGGCTCTACTGTCCAGGGAAGAAGGCTTTCTACCAAATTTTAGAGCATTGCTGTGAGGATTTGATTCATTCAGCAACAACAAGACCGTTTGTGAGGTCAGGATGTTGGATGATCACCACCCAACTCCTCCTCAACTCATCCCAAAAGTACTGAGAACACCGTGCCCATGGGTTCATGTTTATCTGCTCTAGAGCGTCCTATTCTATTACGATGCTGCTCTGTGGGGTCTGGATACTAATGCTGTATGTGTGCATTTGCACATCTGTGTCAGCAATGGGTGCAACCTAAAATAGTTGTTCATTAGAAGGGGTGTCCACAAACATTCGGACATATAGTGGAAGTATTATTCTCCAAAGCTCTAGCTTTTCGGGCTTCCCTTGACCTGAACGGAGAGCAGGATTTCCGTTGCAGCGCATCACTTGATCGATTGTGACCGTAACTCACCGTGCGGAAAGCCCGTGATACGCAGGAGCTGATTTGAGCTGTTGGCACTGAACCAAGTAAAATGGGTTCAGAGCCTCCCTCTCGCCCAGCCCACTAGTTTTCTGATTCATATTTATGCTGCTCGCTCTCACTGGAGTAGCGGTGGTAAATTTTCCTAAAGCCAAAATGAGTTTGACTTCATGTGGCAGCGCTTGTAATTCTGGCCGTGAAGCGATGAGGGACCGTAGCGGCTCGCTTAACAGGGCACAGCCTCACATTACAGACCTGCTGGCCGTCCATCTATCCATCCTCCTGCATGTATCAGTTGGAATTCAGGGTGTGGTGCTAACCACTGTCCTATGCAGTCATTCTGTACGTCTGTGTTAGCGTCTCTATTGGCCTGACCCACACACACACCTGCTCTGATCCTCAGTTGCTGAACGTAAAGGAGCGATCTCTGGAGAACGTAAAGGAGAGGTCTCTAAAGCGGTTTGTCTCAACTTTAGTTAAGTGCTTTGTTGCCAGTGCAGTTTACATACAAACTCCAGACTCCATGTGAACTCTTAAAGCTCATCCCGCGGGGCGGCGGCTCACGCTCTTCAGCAGGTGTGCTGAGGTTTGAGCTGATGCTTGCAGGTTTAGGTAAGCAGCAGGTTTGTCAATTATAGTCTCGTTTTGAGTCTTTCCCTGAGAGAGCAAAAGAAAGAGAAAGTTATGGACAAAAGTATTGGGACACCTGCTCATTCATTGTTTCTTCAGAAATCAAGAGTGTATCTTGCTTTTGTTGGAGTAACTGTCTCTACTGTCCAGGAAAGGCTTTCTACTAGATTTTGGAGCATTGCTGTGAGGATTTTGACTGCATTCAGCAACGAGAGTGTTACTGAGTGGCCTGGAGGTCATGGGTTAGAACCCCAAGCCATGCCGCTTCGCCATCAGCAGCTGAATTCAGAAAGTGCACTGTTGGCTATGTCCATGTTCTTTCCTGGTGGGTAGATGGTGCTCTCTCTGAGCGATGACCGGCACATGCGTCGGCCAGGTGGTGCTGAGGAGCTGGGAGCCCTGCACTTTCCTATCAGCATGGACGGCAGTTCAAAAAGGGGGGAGGGGTTAATTGGCAGCAATTGGAGAAAAAACAATAAACGAAATGTATTAAAATAAAAAAATAGCACTAATGAGGTCAGGATGATAATCGCCACCCCACCTCATCCCCAACTTCCCAGCTCCAAGTATTGGATGGGGCACCAACCATCATTCCAGAGAACACAGTTCCTCCACTGCTCCACAGCTCAATGCTAGGGAGCTTTATACCCCTCTAGCCCACACCTGGCATTAGGCATTGAAGCCAATAGATTTATATTTATCTGCTCCAGTGAATCCTATTCTATTGGCAGTACTTCTCTACAGGGGTTAGACAAGCTGTGTGTGTTTGCATTTCTTTTTAAACCAATACACTTCTCATCCCTAGTCTTTATCTGCATGAGTTCCTGCTTGAGTCTTGTCCTACAGCATTTGTTGCCTTGAGGGAGAATAGTGACACAGGCTGAGTCACAGCTTATGACGATGACTGCCATTCCACTAGTTTATACTGTTAGAAATCATGTATTGATTTGATTTAGCTCTACAGCTCCCTGCTCCCTATTATCTACTGCCAAGCAATCAATCCTCCATAACTGCAGTTAAAGGTACTTCACGTCAAAACCTCACGGCTCGTCCTCTTGTAACAGAGATGAAGTCTGAGTTGTAGACAGCATAAGCTTTCTAGAACATCCGGCACTACTTGGCACTGGATAGACCAGAGCAGATTTACACATTTTTATTACAGGTGAGAGTTTTCATCAGGCCAGGACTGCTTCTCAGCACTGCAGAAAGTGTCTTCTGGGTAAAATAGCACCTGGTTCTAGCTCTGTTTGCTTAGTTACGTGACATTCGAACAGTTTGAAAGGGATGGCAGTGTTTTAGATTTTCACAGTTGAGATTTCAGATGATTAAAAATGAAATTTTTGAAAATGTCTGTGCTTTTGTAAATTTAAGGACTATGGGAAATACTCATAGGCCCAGCCTATTTCCTTCACCCACATTCCAATCCCTCACTACGTTGCAAGCTCCTCACAGGGGTCATAAGTGTTTCACACTCCTTTTGTCAGTGTTTCACTGAGTTAAGCCCACAATACCTCCAGAAGGCTCAACAGAAAGGTCTGGCGTCCCAGACCCACTCCCCTCCAAACTTGGGCAACTTCATAACTATAGAAGCACACTGGCCTCCCTGGTGCCCAAGGCCATACCTCCACTGGCACTGTTAATGCATGCTTGGTGCCACCAGTTCCTTGTGCACTACTACAAAACGACACACACCTAGACTATATCAACGTTACTCCACACTGGCCTCCCTGGTGGCCAGGCTGTATATCTTCACTGGCATTATGGATTATGTAGGAATACTGACAACTGCAAAAGTGGTCGCGCAGCCTGAGCAGTTCTGAGAACATCCCTAATTGGTTTCCATGTGGTTGCCGTGGGATCCCAGATCCCTGTTTCTATATGGTTGTTCGACACTTTATTATGCTCTTCCAGATGGTTGCTATGCTATTGCTAAGCAGTCACTATGATGTAGGTAGACGGTTGGTAGGATGCCACTGATCAGTTGTTATGCCATATCTAACGGATGCTGAAATTTTGCTAGGTGGTTGGTGTTCTGTAGTGGAGATCAGCACCACCTTCCCTGTGGCAGACTACAGTTTGATTCCCCAGCTGGGGATCCCGCATGGTTGAAAGGGTTATTTTAGTGTCCTCATATAAAAGGATGTTCTTATGCAGTGTCCAGTTTTCTAGTAGGGCTGCCCAGTATGTTGTCTCTGCATCCTAAATGGCAATAGTCATATCGCAGGACGTGCAACATCTTGTGCAATGTCCTCATTATTTAAAAAAATGTTTTTAAAAATTATAAAAAATGAAAATTCACACAGTTCTGATAATAAATTATAAATAACAAGACCACATTCCTATAGAACAAGGGCTGGTTCTACGGTGGTTGTCCTTTTAATCCTGGCTGTATAGTGTGGCCTAGAATTTCAGGTTCCTGGATCATAGACCTGCAAATTTGCACGTATGTAATCTTATGTCGCAGATAAGTGACTATTTTAATACAAGTGCAATGATCACTTGTTTAATGTTCTGCTAATGTTCACGTCATTATTCTGACTAAGTGAATCTATAAAATTAGCCGTACCGCTTAGTTTTTATTTTTTGATGGCTTAGTCACGCTGTGTCTCATTTGTTTATATTAGCCTGGCGTCACCAGTGAAATCATCACATGGCACGCTGTCAGCTCATGAGCAGTCTTCTCTTTAGACAAAGGAAGGAAGGATGGTGAGTGTGTAAGGCTTAAGAATCGCTGCCATCAGCCCCAAAATAGCCTCCTCGAGCCTGTGACAAACAACCGAACAGCTTTGGGAGCTGTTATTTCCAGCTTAATCGCGTCTTCCCAACGAAAGCGGAATGGGCCGGGTGCATTAGCGCAGCAGTGGGAGGTAAAGTAGGGTGAAGATTAGTAAAGGAAGAAGCAATGACGGAGAAATTACTCATTTAGCAGATCTGGACAAATACATGACAGAGGAGGAAGAGAGTCAGGGATTCATGGCGGCCGAACGACGACCTGTTTGCAGTGTCATCTCATGCTGTTTCGGGGGCTAGCATAGGCCGTCTGTTTAAGTTTGGTGAGAATGTGTTGGTGGACAGTTTGTCTTTTGTTCAGGGCTGGAGAACCAGCGACGAATGGCAGCTTTTCGGGGTACACAAAGCCGATACGTGGGAGCTAAATCTGGGAGCTCAACCGTACTGACTGACGCTGTTTCAGAGTGGGCCTAGGTAAGGTTAGAAAGCAGGTTGACTGAAATAAACTTGGACGGTATTAATGTTGCAGTATCTGCGGATTTGACAGCAGTATTGTCTTTGCTTTGAGATGGTGATCTGCAACTTGGTCCCTCAACTGTGTGCACGCGTCTGATGTTGTGAAGAAAGCTCTCTGTGGGTCAAATTCTCAATTAATTAAAAAAGCACCAAGTAAGGGTTGGAGATTAACCTAATGCACAAACATAAAGGAGATGGCTAGGTTTTTTTTGCCTGTGGCAGAAGTTCTCTTGAAGATACACTCTACCTTTCACATGTGGCCCCAAACCATCTCAAAACCATCTGAAGATGACCCTCTCAGCTCAACAGAACCACTGGACCGCTACACTGTATGGAGCAGGCATTTTCAGGGCCTGTGCTTGTTTCCTTGTTGTTATATGTTGCGCATGCACTCTCCCACTTCCATTTACATTTTACATTTACATTTATGGCGTTTAGCTGACTTACAAGGTTACTCGTACTACAGAGGTGGGCCAATGTAGTGTTAGGAGTCTTGCCCAAGGACTCTTATTGGTGTAGCGCAGCAAAGTCACCCAGACCAGGAATCAAACCCCAGTCTTCCACATGGTGTGGTAGCTCACTGGCAGGTAGTGGTGTTATCTGTTGCGCCACACCGACCTAAGTGGCGCAGTTAATCCCTCTTCCACCATGGTGAAGGACAGCTCTTCTGACCAGATCGTTGCGAAACAGTGTCTTAGTTTTTAAACCACTGTACACTCAGATGGTCATTCAGGTCTTTAATGAAGAGTTTATGCACTGCAGCCCTGCTATAGAATCCCTCTCTGTCGTTGTGGACAGACTGTTCTCACAGACAGACAGATTATCGGTCACCAGAGGAACAGTTCCTAACCCTGTTTGTGGATGCTCTTTCCCATTAATCTAAACACAGAGGTCATTTTAGTCGTTCGTCCCATTGAAACACTAGTCTGTTGAGCAGTCTATGGGATTGAAGCCTCTGCCAATAATGAACCCTTTTTCAAAGTCACTTAAATCTTCTTAGATCCCTTAGTTCCTCGTGCCATATTGATCTAAAAGTAAAGTCAGCTGGGCTTGCTCAGCTTTTCCTCCAATCCACAGCTTGGAGCTAACGATATCATGCAGTACACCTGTCTGAAAACATCTGCATTCATTATGTCGTCCCACTAATTTAATAATACTCATGAACACTAATAAATTCGAATAAAACCCAAAAGTACTAATTTCCCTGTAATTTGTCACTTGTCTGTATCTTAAAAAGACCTAAAAAATGAATATCGACAACCCAGTATATAGTGTTCCTAAAGGGGATTCCCAGTAAACGGGGATTAAATGCCCATCAAAAGGCGCCAGAGCTAATATTAATTTTGGTAGGCTTTTCCATATCTTATAACGGCTGACTACCCACCTACCCCTAGAATGGGGGATATGGGCGTCAGTTTAGTCCATCCACACTGGAAGGTTTTCCAGGTCACTTCTGTAATCCGTCTCAGTCAATCTTATGTCAGCTTATGCCACTGGATATATTGCTTTGATCTCAGTTAAAACAGGTAGTGTTTAAGCAGAGGTCCTAGAGGTGTTGCTGCATGTTTGGCCTTCACAAGAGCCCTGAAAGCATCCTGTGGTAGCTGCCACCAAGTTGTTAGCAGCCCATGACACGTCCATGTCCTGGCCCACTTTTGGATGGTTCTGCATACCATAACTTTACATGACCTGCCTGATGTTTTGGAGATGTTCTGGCATAGTTGTCTAGCCATCACAATTTGGCCCGTGCCTAAATGGCTTCCCAGGCTGACTGTTCACATGCTGCCAAAAAAAAACACCCCCTGGCAATGCCACTGTAGGTGACCGTGTTTTGTAGTCAGTTAACCATTTAACCGTTTTTTTTTGGGGGGGGGGACAAATATGCAATAAAAACTTTTGCACTTTTATGAGAGGATATGTAGTTCTCTCTAGTGGTTGTAACACTGTATCGAAGCAGTTCTTTAGCCTGGCTAGCTTTCTTTGTGAATTACTTATATGCTTCCAAATGGTCCTTCATTATAAACACTTTTGACCAGGCCTTAGTTTGGACCCTACTGTCTCGTACTTTTTTATGCTTAATGTTTGAAATTGTCGAATTACACATTTTGATGAAAGCAGCATTTACGTTTAACATTTACTTTTTTTTAATGATTGGAAGTTACTGTTAGTTATTAAGAGGGTAAGATTTGGCTCTTCATGCTGTTGTCAGACAGTCAGCTTGACACCAAAGTGGGGGGGTCCTATTACCATGCCTGATATAAACTGAGTTGTTCACAGACAGGCCTAGATTAGCAACCAAACCTGCTGCATATCATTGTGCAACTTGAAAAGTGATATTTCCATCAGACCAGGAAAGTAAATCTTGCAGTACCATGAGTACCTCTTCTTAATTCGAGTTAGATGCTGAACAAACGTGTGCTTTTCAATCAATCATGCAACCAACTCCCGCAAATGACTTTCCCGCCTCCTTTCCAGACAGTCAGGTGGCCTGTTGCATGCTCAGGCCCTGGGGCTTCAGCCTCATCTAGCCCATACGTTACTCAGGCTCCTTTCACAGAGGACAGATCTGAGCTGCTGAAACTGATGAGGCTAGTTGGAGTAGCGACGCAGGAGGCAGGTGAGATTCCTTTGCTCTTTTGGAGGAAATGACTCTCTCATCTTCTCCCTCTGGGACCAGAGCCATATCCCCCTGCAGCTCCTCCTTTTTTGTCCTGCTAGTTCACAAAGGAGCATGCCAGAAACAGAGGCCATGTGGAGGTGAGGTTGAAGCTGCTAATTGCTGCTGCTGAATCAGGCTGAATCACCCTGTCCATGGTGCTGAATTTTAAAATTCACGGTCTCAGCCTGTATGAATGCAGAACACACTCTTTTTACTGCCACAGGCCACTTATTTGAAGCATTTCGCTCGAGCTGGCTGCTTACCTTTCTTCGTCGTGCATTGTTCGTTCCTTTCTTACTCATGAGACATGGAAATGTGTGGTGCTGTGGCAGGTGAAAATAAGGTGCTGAATTAGGTGTTTGTCACTGATCCAGGGCCGTGAACCAGCAGCTCCTGCATCGTTCTTTTTATAGAGACTGTCAAACCCCGCAGAGTCTCCCACAGGGTTTTCAAAAAACTGTGGTGGGTAGACTCCACCTTTCCACCAGAAAGATGCGGGGGCAAATTTGACAATTTTAACAGCTAAATGCGTCAATCTAGTGCTGGGTGAAACCTCACATCTACACCAGTACCAATATTAGTATCACACATTGATTGAAGTTACTGTCATTTACTAATGTTGCTAAAACTAAAAATCAATATCAATGCGTTTATGATCCTCTAGAAAAGTAGAGATGGGAATTTCAGGACAGAGACAGAGACCACAAACCTCCACCTCCAGAGATAGAGCAGTAAATCTACAGATAAACAGAAAGCAGTAAAAATGGCCAAGCATAAGAATGAGGGAGACTTTGACAGGCCAAATTGTGATGGCTAGACGACTGGGTCAGAGCGTCTCTGTCATCTGGCAGGTCTTGTGGGGTGTTCCTGGCGTCTGGTATGCAGTGGTCAGTCCTAAGGCTGGGCGATATATCACAATATTTAAAGACTTTTGTTTTTTTTGTTTTTTTTTGCAATTCACGATTTTTATCACGAGACATGTAATCACAGATGAAAAACATCAGTAATGACAGATTCTTCTAAACTACTGTTCAGATCCTGAATTCAGATACAGATTTTTACTCAACATCTGCTGCTCTTCATCTAATTAAACCAGTCTAATTACACCTGCAGTTGATCTGTGTTTATTAAGCACTAACCGCATCCTCCATATGCTTAAAAAGTGTATCACGATACCATAACATAGTGTCATTGCCCAGCTCTATTCACCTCTCAACTTACAGAACTTAAAGGATCTGCTTCGAACATCTTACCACAGTACTCCTTCAGAGGCCTTGTGAAGTTCAAGTTCCAGTGCTATTCTATGGTGCTTGCTAGATGGAGTCTCTGCTTCTGAAATCTTAAACTGATGATTTAATTTAATGATTAATGATTAATGATTTTCCTGCTCAACACCAGACTCAACTCAGCAAAAAAAAAATTTTGGGTGTGAGGGTGGGTGGACCCTGGAACACAGGGACTCCACACCTTTGTATTGTTGACTGCACTACAGCAGTTTCTTTCTTTGGCCTTTTGGAGCAGAGTTAATATTGCCATCCCGAGCTATGAAAGAACATCTATACATTTGAAGATACTGAATTGAAATAGTGGACGAACCTCTTAAGGTCTATTAGGCCAAAGGTTTTTAGAAGCAGAAGGTTCCTTGGGGGTTCCTCAAAGCACATTAAGAGGTTCCTTCACAGTTTTTCAACTTATGGGTATACTGTTACACTATACCCATAAGTGGCGTCCTGCAGCGTTATCCAGCTTTAAACCACAGCTTTCGGCTCATGTATGCCTCCATGCTTTTATTTTACTGCTAGCAGAGGCCTGGGAGAGACCCCCAGTTTAATACATTCAAGAGAAAGTCGGACTTGTGTTGAGTTTGTAGGGAAAATCCAAACACTGATGACCTAAATAGGTGAAAGAAATGCATCCACACACAGCTGCCTCCTATCTCTCAGATAGATGAGGGTGAAATTTTCAACAGATGGGGCCGACACTGACTCTGCGCTTTAGTGCCAGCAGCAAAGCCCTCTATTTTCATATTCATTACTTCTTCTTTTTTTTTTTTGTATCTTCCTGCCCCCCAAACCCCCACCCCCTACCTCGACCACTGCCGTGCCACCCTGAAGGCTTTCCTCTCTCAGCAGTTTTCCAGCTCGTCTGCAGCATATTGATCTGTTTCCCTCCCTTCCTCTCTCTGTCTGTGTCTCTCTCTCTCTCTCCCATTGTATTTTACACCCTCTCTCTCTCCCTCCTCTACACCTGTGGTAGACCTGTTTTCTCTCTCTCTATCTAACATTCTCTCCTCTTAACACCATGCAGCTATTCTGAGGTCTTTGTCTCACCTGCCTGGTGGGTGTAGATTTTGATGGGGAAGGGGGCAGAAGCAGAGATGCAAACAAAGGTAAATATTTGCATATTTTTGCTGACAGAGAGCCAGAGAACGCTTCACACACACACACACAGATGAGTAACCAAGAGCAAGTTCACAGAGAAGACCAACCTGGACCCAGCGGTCACCTTTGGACATGGATCTGTCCTGGCTCCACTTACAAATGTGGCCTTTGATTATAACTCATGCTAGGCTAACTGGTGAAAGCTCTATAATTATATATAATTATTAGCACTTCTTAGTACATTGTTTAGGGTGTTGTGCATTATTACAGCTAATAAAGTAATTATTAGTGAGTTTACATGGCAGGCCTCCAGTTACTGCATGTGCAGTAACAAAGAACGAGACCTTAATAAACCTCTAAACTGCGTTCCTTTAAAGAACATCTTGCCCTGTCACTTAAGAGCTCAAGTGTGGCTAATTTTGGATAACTATTTATTTAGAATAAGAAAAAAGTTTCGCTTGGCAATACGATCATCCGAATGCTGTTATCTGTGGTTGTTAATGGGGCAAGGTGGGGCCTATTTTGACTGCTGTCCGTTACCGCATTGAGGTGTCCGGGTCACTAGAGCCATGTCTGTCCTGTGGTATTTGCCCTCAGTTGGGGGTATATAGAGATATCCAGCATATGGAAAAACACACTGCATAATTGATGGCAGCGTAGTGACATTCAGCGTACAGTGTGATTAAATATGAGACAGTGTGGCTGTGAGAATGTGTAAACTGAGGAAGGGTGTACACATTTCAATAAACAAACAGTTTACCTCCAGCCTTTCAAATAAACAAGTAAATCACAATCGGGCCTTCATTTGACTAAGCCGTAAGCTACCTGCAATCTCTTCATGTTGTAAAAGCTTAAAATCGTAGAAACTCCCGGTCTGGTTTAGGATGGAGACAGCCTCATTTCATCTGAATGGGTTGAAGTGGCTGAAATGCAAAGCCAGTGATTGGCTGTAATGGTTGAATATTTGGGTCCAGCCCTGTTTTTTATATGTACAAAAAATAAACATTATTATATATAGATCATTTTTATGTATCGAATGTCTAATATTATATATATATATATATATATATATATATATATATATATATATATATATATATATATATAATATTTGTGTATTAATATAAATCTAATATAATTGTGTATTTAAAAAAAGTGAAACACTGCACAAAAAAAAAAACTACCCACCTACCGAATAGTGGGAATAACAGTCCCTGGTTCTGATGTCGCAAGTAAACCGTCATGGCATGGACTATTTATTAGGTGACGGAAAGTGGTCATTACAGACTAGCCGGAGTAGTACAGAGTACTGGCCTATGGGGCATCATTGTAATTGCGTTGGGAGGCACTCATTGCATTCTCTATACACCTTTACTACAGTAGCTCTTGAACATCCCGTTTCCGAGATGCTCCCACCCTTCGTCAACTGTCACAGTTCGTTCAGGTTGTTATGGCCAACCCTGGTTGTGAAGAAACTCGGCCTGGGATGTCACAGATACCAGTATGAATAAGCAAGCTCACCAGTCAGTCAGAACCTCCAGTCACCTGATGCAGTCCATGCCACGACGTGTCACTAGCGCCATCCAAGCCAAGGATGGTTATTCCCACTACTAAGTGTATATGTGGCTATCTCCACATAGAGAGAGTGTGTGTGTGTGTATACACACATTTTGACCCTCAAAACCTTCATATCTGTGTAGTTATATAGCTCCTTATTAAGTATTGGGTAGATTTTTAAAGTGTGACTGCCTTGCAGTTGTCTCTCTAGCCTGGTAGTTAACTTTCCACATAGCAGACTGGGGTTCAGACCCCCACCTGGGAAGCACAGCTGGTCCAATATTCCTGATAACCTAATCAGCACCAACGTTCATCTATTGTCACGGTAACCGTTAACAATGTGTATGTAGGGAAAAGCCATGTTGTGCTAAAATCTGATTAAAAATATGAGGAAGCACAGAATGACCTCACATCCTGAGAGTGTATTAAAACTGACATCTGCGTGTGCGCGAGTGTCCAGTCAGAGAAGCAGCTCTCGCATTAAGAGCCCAACACCGCTGGGTTCGTCTCCCAGCTGTGCCGCATGCTGGTGCAGTTGGCTTATTTGGCGTGACGGACGACAGTCTTCTTCTTCTCGCTGTTGCTAAGTGATGCGCCACCTGCTCAGGACATCTGCTTGGTAATGCGGACAGGGGTGAAGTGTGTGCTCTCTCTCCTCCGAGGGTTTAGAACCAGTCCCCAAAACGGCTTCAGACCCTGGCCTCCCAGTCTGGCCTCACGTAGCTGTTTATGAGTATGAATACACTTCAGTATTAAGAAGTAAAGCAAGTAATTCAGGGTGGTTTGGTGTGGAATGGTTCATTGGAGAGAAACTTGGCCATAAGATGCCTTTACAGTGATGGCAGGGGTCGAAAGCAGGGGTCACAATATCACAGCCATTCTGTTTAACCTAACCTTCATTTCCTCTAATAGGGTGTTTTAGACCCGTGTAAAACAATAGGCCCAATCATTACACATGACATTATTAATAGCCAATCAGAATCAGCATGTTATTATATAGAAAAGAGATATTATATATGAACTATAATATACAGTATATAATACAATATATATATATAACTCCTTAAACCTCGTATATAGGCCCACACCAAAGTGTTTCACTCTCATAACTGCAGTACTCTTATTAGCAAATGTTTCATAGACCCTAAAATAGTCCCCTGTGGGACTCCGCAAACCATGCTAAACCAAACAGTTACCAAACTCATAGCAGTTTCTGCATTCTCAACAATTAGATTAACAACAGAATTATAAACCTACGGTTCAAAAGGTTAATGGCTAATGCTGTTTGAATGCCAAAATCAGCCAAAAATCAGAAAATCAGAGCCACAGACTCCCAAAAAATAAGCAGAAGCACTGTTCGGAACTGCAACATATAAACAGCAGGGAAGGATCAATAATAAAGTATTGGAGAAGCAAGTAATATCAGCATGGGTTCAGATCTAACAATAAGTCCCATCAGCTGTCAAAAACGAATGAAGCGAATGAAGAAAAGCCAAAGTGAAATCATCCCGATATGCCAACAATTTCAGTTCTTGGCACAAACTGTATGTTTGTCACAGATTTTACTGGAGGCTGGATGTAAATGCAGAGTTTTTATTAAAAAGAAAAGGGGGGGGGCAAACTTAGTGCAGTCGACTGAACGGTCTTGGGAGTGTGTTTGACTGGTTAGCTTGCTCTGGCTGTTTTGGACTCAGCATCGCTAAACTCGCAACTATGGTGGGCTGTTTTTTGGTTTTGTTTGTTTCCCCACCTGTTTTTAGAGTGTGACGTCTTCAATTAGTAAGCTCTCACTGCGCCCCCACCCTGTGGCTCACTTAGATGCTCATGGGGGAGTGAGCTTGTTTGGCCATGAACTAGACAGACGCATCAGATACATCATCATTTTGAGATACGGTGTTACAGTTGTCGTCCAACTCTAATAGAGCAGCAGAGTCATCTCTCCAGAATTCATACCTTTGATTTTTTTATTTTTTTATTTTTTTATTTATTCATTCTGTTTGGCTAAATAACATTGGGTTGGAAAAGTGTTCAGTATGAAATTCTTAAGAAAGCCAGATTCGTCTCGAGCAGATTCGAACAGTATTGACCAACGCTTGTGTATTTCACATCAGACTGTGAATGACTTTGTTTACATTTTAACAGTTTAATATTGACTTCTGCTTTAATGTCCTTTTTTATAGATGACCGTCTGTGTCAGAAAACCCATTCGACAGAGTTCAGTGCTCCTCATAGCTGTAGAATGAGTCCTCCCGAGGCCGTAGTACAGTAGGACATGCTAAAGCTCTGACACGTGTTCCTTTTCCTCCCTCCTGTGTTTAATATCCCCCCCTCTCTGTCTGTCTGTCATGAAGAGCTGGAGACGGGATCAGTACTGAAGTAAACAAGCCAGGCCCAGCTGTATTGAGAAGTCCAGTGCTGTTTACTTTTACCACAGCGTTGAACAGAGCTGTGTGTGTGTGTGTGTGTGTGTGTGTGTGTGTTTCATCTGCCCACAACAGATGATGGCTGGCGTTGGGGGCAGGGGAGATGATTGTGTTTGTTTGTTTCCTGCTGTGTTTTTGTTTTTCTTACACATGTGGAGAGAGTTTTGTGGCACTAGGCGCCCTGAGGACCAGGCAGCTGGAGCTCAGAATGCAACCTTTCATTATCTCTCTCTCTTTCTTTCTCTTTCTCTCTCTCTCTCTCTCTCTCTCTCTCTCTCTCTCTCTCTCTTTCTTTCTCTTTCTCTCTCTCTCTCTCTCTCTCTCTCTCTCTTCTTCTCTTTCTCTTTCTCTCTCTCTCTCTCTCTCTCTCTCTCTCTGTCTCCCCCTCTCTCTCTCTCTCTCTCTCTCTCTCTTTCTCTCTTTTCTCGTACACTTTTTTCCCCTCACTATCTCCATCACTCTCTGTTCTCTCTCTCGCTCTCCCTCTCTCTCTCTCTCTCTCTCCCTCTCTCTCTCTCTCTCTCTCCCTCTCTCTCTCTCTCTCTCTCCCTCTGTCTCTCTCTCTCTCTCCCTCTCTCTCTCTCTGTCTCTCTCTCTCTCTGTCTCTCTCCCTCTCTCTGTCTCTCGCTCTCTCTCTCTCTCGCTCTCTCTGTTCTCTCTTTACTTTCTCGCACTCTGCACACTCTTTCTTTCCCACATCTCTCTCTCTCTCTCTCTCTTCCCCTCTCTTTATCTCTTGCTCTCGTCCTCTTGTCCTCTCGTCCTCTCTCTCTCCTGCATCCTCTCTCTCGCTCACACACTTTCTCCTTTTATATTCATTCTCCTACCCTCACTCTCCCCATCTTATGCTCTTTTGCCTCTGTCTCTGTCTCTGTCTCTCTCTCTCTCTCTCTCTCTCTCTCTCTCTCTCTCTCTCTCTCGTCACAGTAAGAACTTGCTGCTACAAACCACGGTCAGCGCTTCAGTAATAGCATGTTGTTCCAGAGCTGTGTCCACAAACGTCTGGCCAAAATGTGGGCTGCCTAAACCTTTGTCGACAGCATATCTCGAACATTGGTTTACAAAGCTGTGTCCAAATACTTTTGGCTAAAATGTGAAGTGCAAACTGCGCAACCATAGTAACTGATTCACAATCACGAATAGGTCAGTCTTACCTGTAACGGTACATTTCCTGAGACCTGGTTTGGACTGTATGATCAGGCTTCTCTTTTCTAGAACAGTCGTATGAGAAATATGAGAAGTTGCCTGGACCGATGTGGCGGCGCAGTGGACGCGTGATCCAGCGTCTGGGTATATGTGTCTGTGGTATCCGTTATATTTGGTTAATTTGGTGGTTGTGTATCTAAAGGGGCAAGTACTTTTTCACGTGATTGGGAGGTGTGTTGGATAACTCTGCTCCATGTAGTGTTTGGAGTTTGATATGGTTGGTTTTCTGTAATATTTCTGTAATTTATGACATTTTTAAATACAGTTCTTTTCACAGAACTGCTGTCTCTCTCTCTCTCTCTCTCTCTCTCGCACTCTCGCTCTCTCTCGCCCCCTTCTCCACTGTAACTCAGCTTGTTACTCTGTGTGTTTATATTCCTCTGCTTTCTCTCTTCACTCCACTGCGCTCATTAAGCCAGAGAAACTGCGGCTGCTGTTGGGAGTCGGTGCTTTGTGCCAGATGTGTGATATTTTGTATTATTAAATGAATATTTCTGCTTCTAAAATCTGTTAGAAAATAGTCGGCGCGCACACACACACGTGCAAGCACACACACACACACACACACACACACAGTAATCGGATTCTGTCTTAATGTTCGTGTTGCTTGGCAACCATAGCCTACTGTAAATGAACTACATTACTTGGAATAATTATTCACTCTCTTTGGGTCATGCCTAGCACCACCCCATAACTGCAGTGAAATCACTGTAACCTGCAGCCGCTGCGACTTCTTGTAGCTTGAGTATGTTCTCGTTCCAGCTGCCGTGTTTTTCACCGGCTGAATTCTGTCACTGGTGCATTTGGGTGACCCTGTAAATAGTGTGCTGCACACTCTGGCCTGCTAAAAACAAAGGTAGTCCTGAGAGATGCTCCACTTTAGGGAATGCTTTCCAGTCTCTCTCACTCGCTCCCTCACTCTCTCTCACACACACACACACACACACACACACACACCCCGTTTAATGTTCTTTAACACTGTTAGAGGGTCTATTGTAGAAGCTTGCAGGTGAGTGGGGTGATTCACAATGATCCACTGGTTGATTTCTAATGTTTTTAAAAGTATTGCTGTATTTGAATTGATATTCAAATGAAATATGACGTGATTAAATATTATAAAGATAAGGATGTTCTAAATGTAAAGAGGGTTTGGTGGGTTTAGGATGCAAGTATTGTAGAAAGTCCAAAAAGTACAAAATAAATGCTCAGATTTTTTTTTTTTTTTAATTATTAAAATTATTTTAATACATTTTTTAAACTTTTCACAAAATACATACCAGAAGCTTATAAAGCGCTAAATGCAAGTATTTTAGAAAGTGCCATTTTTGAAAATGCTCTGAAAAATTATTATTATTATTATTAGTGAGAGCTCCAAAAAGGTCACGATTGTTGGAAATGTGGAGTGATGAGCCAGTTTAATAATTTGGCGTTAAAGGTTGGTAAAGTCACATTGAGATTTATTTCTCAACGTTTTTTTTGTGAAAAATGACAGCAGCAGGGTGTATATATAAATATATATAAACACAATGGTGGACCCTAAGTAAGTAAGTCAATGAAATATATTTCAATAGCACATTTAAAACAACTAGTTGCACCAAAAAAATTATAAAAGCGCATTTCTTATTACATTATACGCATAAAAATCTCATTGCATCAAATTTGGCTATTTGCGAAAGCTAACCTGTAACTAAAATGGAGCTTTAAAATGGAGCGTCCTCAATAGGAAGAGCAGCGACTAATCCAACACTGTATGCATTACCCTCTTTACCGTCACTGCTTTTCTTTATATGTACAGAATAGGGATACACCGATCCGATACTACGAACAGATATCGGTCCCGACACTTAACAAAATTAGCTGGATCGGGTATCCAGCACTGTGCCGAGGTCCAGCACAGTTAATAATTTCAGTGACCAGTAAACAGAAATCGGGTTCATTAATATCTGTGTTTGTTATGGGTTGTTTTATAAAGGTAGTAAAGTAATGATAACGTCAGTCCTGATGCCTTAAGTCTCTCCAGATGGTCAGGAATACAGTTTATTAATTCAACAGTGGTATCAGATCGGTATCGGGAATCGGCCGATGCGCAAAGTTCATGTATTGGTGTCCGCATCGGAACAGAAAAAGGTAGATCGGTGCATCCCTAGTACTGAATTATTAGTGGGTTTAAACAGCTAACCACAAATAGTTCACTGTTTTTAACTAAATTTTGGTTATCGCAATGCAAGCAATCGCATCGTGAACATGATACTGTCGAAATATCTTGATAAATATTGTGTATTGTGAAATGGTTTTTAAATATCATAATAAAATATTTTGACCTTCTCGCCCAGCATTTACAGCTAAGAGAGCATTTACACTGGTGCAGCACAGCAACATGTGCCATTCCTTTATGGGAAGCTCAAGCTTTATTGTGTGATAAGAGTGTTTAAAAAAAATAAAATAAAATGTGCCAAACGAAACTTTATGCAAATGAATCTGGCCGGCATGATGCGTTTACCCAATCAGAAGACAGGTGGTGTTTTCGTGACTGATCTTCAACTCAATGTGTGAAACATTTGTACAGCTTATCAAATGTTCCTCCTCTTACGGTCCATGGCAAATAAGCCCAGCGATGCAAAAGCGAGTATGTTTATACATGACTGTTGTCTCTAAAATCCAAAATCCAAGCAGAAAGGCATCCGTGTGGAGGGTAATATACTGTGGGCCGCTTTCCCAGACCCAGATTAGGCCTAAGCCTAGAGTAAAAGGAATTTCCGATGGTGGCTCTCCACTGAGGCTGCGGTTCAGTTCAAGAAACCAGCACTAGATGGCCGCTTGTGGCAGCTTGCCAAGCCCGGGTATCGAACCCACAACCCTGTCACCAAAAGCCTGCTCTAGAGCTCTAACCACTGAACAGTATCAGAGTATGACTGACTACTCCAGCAGATCTGACTATAACAGATAACTATGAAAGGAGACAGCCAGAAGGTAGCACAGACACGGGAGCACCCTGAAACCCAGGCGTCCATTCACTCCACCTTCCACAAACCTGAGTGATGGCGTGCAAGTGGTGGGATGACCGCAGGAACTTTTTATAAGTTTAAAGAAGTTTATGTAAAGGTTCTTCCTTTTTTTAACAAATTTTCTCAAAGAACCCTTTGTAGCACCTACAAATTTAAGAGTGTAAATGAGGCCGGAATCAAATGCCATGCAAGTATGCAAGCACAAATGCCAGACCTCTGCAGACGCATGGTCCTGCTGTACAAACAAGCATCCTGACGTTACAGTGGTGCTTCATCAAACTGGTCTGGGCAACTTTGCTGTTGCGCCCCCTATGGCAGCTGTTTAGAATGCAGCTTGCAATTGCTCTACATTTTGAAATGCAATGTGATACATTTTTGAATGCACATGCGAACCCAGTCCGCTTTCCTCGAAGTGTCTGCATTGTCTGCAGTCCGTGCTTCCATGTCTTGGACACAGTGCCCAGTGCCAGGTGTCGGCTATTGGGCTATGATGTGATGCTGCTCCAGCCAGTAGCTTGGTGAGGAGTTGGGAGTGGTGTAGGTGATCCAGAGCTTTTTACGCTAGCTTACTCATGCAGTTGTGACTGAATGCAATCAAATCCTCAGCTGTACATGGTGCATTACTACCGTTCCGGTTTGGCCTGTAGCATGACGGATGCTGTAGGTTCGAGGTAGTTCCAGACTGGGTGGGGAGGGTTGTTTTACACACAGCTTATTCAGCAGCTACAGCTAAAGCTGAAGTCTGTCTGGTTTCTTGTTGGAAAGTTTTCAAACAGGGGGCAGGTCCTCAGCCCCTCTCTCTCTCTCTCTCTCTCTCTCTCTCTCTAGCTCTCGCTTTCTCACTCTCTCTTTTTGATTTTGGGGCTATAAGGAACGGTTTCATTTAATTAATTACTCACGCAGCAGCTGCTGGAGGCTTTAGAGCGTCTGCATCGTGTCACAGGCTTGTTTGGAAGCGTCTGCTGCACTTTCTCTTGGCTCCTGTTTTCTCTTCCCCCCCATGCGCTATACCCATGATCCTTAAACACACAGGACTCTCTCTCCCTCTCTCTAGCGCTCTATTCTCTCTGTCTTCCTCTCTCTCTCTCTCTTACTCTTACCCTCTCTCTTTCTCTTGCTAGCTTTCTTTCTTCATCTTTTGTGCTTTCACTCCCTCTCTCTCTCTCTCTCTCTCTCTCTCTCTCTCTCTCTCTCTCTCTCTCTCTCTCATTATCTCTCTTTCTATCTGTTTTGACCCCCATCTCTCCACACCCCAGTTGAGCAGTCCCTTCAAATACACTGTATGGACTAAAGTATTGGGACACCTGTTTATTCATAGTTTCCTCAGAAATCGAGGGGATTCAAAAAATAGTTTATCCTGCTTTTTTTCAAGTAACTCTCTCTACTGTCCAGGAAAGAAGGTATTCTACTAGATTTTGGAGCATTGCTGTGAGGATTTGATTGCATTTAGCGCCAAGAGTGCCTCTGTCTCTCTCTTTCACTCTCTGTCTATCTGTCTGTCTGTCAGTCTCTCTCTCTCTCTCTGTCTCTCTCTCTGAAGTGCAGTTGTGGGATCAGATGGCCTTTTAGCTGTGTTGAATGAAGTGGTCACCTCTTCTGGGGATTTGACCGTGTCTGCTCATGAGCGTCTGACCGTGTGTATTGATTAGAGACACTGGAGGAGATGAGGCCTGAAGTGTGTGTCTGATCGGCATCTAGACGGAGTCAACAAGCTCCTCCCTCTCAGCCCTTCTTCAAGAAGCTTCAAGCCTTCACTGAAACACATCAAACTCCACCATCACGAGAGAGAGAAAGAGAGAAAGAAAGAGAGAGAGAAGGAAGAGGTGGTGAAGAAGACAAGTGAGAACAACGTGAAGCGAGCAGCCCGTTATCTGGGGCTGACTATTTATAGCACGCCAATATCTCTCTCTGTCTGTCTGTCTCTCTCTCTCTCTCTATCTCTATCTCTCTCTCGCTCTCTGAGGGAACACTACACATGCTCAGCTGGGCGTCTTTGGCTCCAATTAAAGGGAGAATGTTGAGAGTGTTGAGCTGTGAGACAGCACAGACTCTACGACTGTCTCTCTGTGTCCTCCCTCTCTCTCTCTCCCTCCCTCTCTCTCCCTCGTCTTGTTTTCTCTCTCTGTGCTGCAGAAAAGCTGTCCTCATTAGTTTTGTGGCGTCTGAGTGTGGGCGTGCCGGCTCTTTGATTGCTCCAAGTATCGCTCATAATAAGTTGTGAATGCATGTAAAGTCATCAGTGAGTGCAGTAGGTCTGGCTGAGACTGCAGTTTGTGATAAAGGAGCGCTGAAGCCCTCTGAGGTTTGCACTGTCATTCATTGCTGCGGTGCCTACAGTAGTAGTGCGAGGATGGGCTTTTCAGGGGTTCGAAGTCAATATTATTTGAATAATAACCTTTTGCCTTAATATGGTCTCAGAAATTGCATTCTGTATAGTGTGAAAAAGCCAGCGGAAAAGAGCGGTAATAAAATGCCCATAAATAAACATTCCCTTCCTGGGACGGCTTTAGAAAACGCTGAATATTCAAGTTGTTTCTACACACTCCGTTTTGACACTGTTTGAGGCAAAGAACTGCAGATTAAGGGTGTGTTCACACTAGGCGATTTTTATATGGAGTGCACACAAACACTTTTTATGCTGATGATATAGAGAGTAAAAAAAAGTTAAGTGATGTGGGTGACACCGTGGAAGGAAGGACGTATGGGTGGATAAGTGGACGGAAGGAAGGACGTATGGGTGGATAAGTGGACGGAAGGAAGGACGTATGGGTGGATAAGTGGACGGAAGGAAGGACGTATGGGTGGATAAGTGGACGGTAAGAAGGACGTATGGGTGGATTAGTGGACGGTAAGAAGGACGTATGGGTGGATAAGTGGACGGTAAGAAGGAAGCATGGGTGGATAAGTAGACGGAAGGAAGGACGTATGGGTGGATAAGTGGACGGAAAGAAGGACGTAAGGGTGGATAAGTGGACGGAAGGAAGGACGTATGGGTGGATAAGTGGACGGAAGGAAGGACGTAAGGGTGGATAAGTGGACGGAAGGAAGGACGTAAGGGTGGATAAGTGGACGGAAGGAAGGACGTATGGGTGGATAAGTGGACGGTAAGAAGGACGTATGGGTGGATAAGTGAAAGGAAGGACGTATGGGTGGATAAGTGGACGGTAAGAAGGACGTATGGGTGGATAAGTGAAAGGAAGGACGTATGGGTGGATAAGTGGACGGTAAGAAGGAAGCATGGGTGGATAAGTAGACGGAAGGAAGTATTAGTGGATAAGTGGACGGAAAAGATGGAGATATGGATGGATAGTTGGATGAAAGGATGGATGAAAGGAAGAAAGCATGGGTGGATGGTTGAAAGTATGGATGGAAGTACAGTAGTAGTAGTATAGTAGCAGTTCCCATCTTCTAACTGTAACAGTGCTGTTACTACTGCAAATTCAGTAGCAAACAGGACAAAAGTATTCAGACACAAAAGAGGTTGTCCTGCATTGGTTGGAGTAACTGTCTCAACTGTCCAGGGAAGAATTTCTACTAGATTTTGGAACATTGCTGTGAGGATTTGATTACATTCAGCACCGAGAGCATTAGTGAGCTTAGGGTGTTGGATAATCACTTTTCCACATCATACCTAACTCTCCAACTCCTCCCAAAAGTATTGCACACCTGTGTCAGTAGTTGGTGCAACATAAAATAGCACATTAGGACATGTAGTGGAGCTTAGCTAGCTATCAGGATTAGGTTTATTTCTCAGCATTTGCCCAACTCCGGCAAACGGAAGGCCACTTGCCTTAGATTTTCCTATGGAGTGCTTCTGCAAGCGGCCAGTGGTTCCACTTTTACTATACCAAATATGGTAGTTTCTTAATAAGCTGTGATTTGATTGGCCAATAAATAGCAGTGCTTGTTGTCGTTCTGTATTCTACACTCTTGTGTAAACTTCATTCAACGTTCCAAAGCTATAATATTAAATGTATAAATGAATAAAAACTAATGGCAGCACTTTTTAAAAGCCTCCATTGAACTGCTGAGAGGTTAATGAGAATTTGCTTATTGCCTCTTAATTGCCTGTGCTAACGATTGGTATCATGGCACGGACACAGTAACGCGCTGCAGCTGTAGAAACATGACTGCATACATGAATCCTTCCTGCAAAAGCAAACAGTAAAACAAATAAAGCTTCAGACAAGCCCTCCTCTGCCGTGTGTTGCTTCTAGTTTAGCAGCCGTATGCAGATGCGTAGACTAATGAGCATTCTTATTATTCGCTACTTGGAAACAGATGGGAAATTTGTGTAAAATGCTCTAAAGTTTGGCCTGTGGAGCCTGTGATCCATTTTCTCTAATTCATTACCATCAGATGCCAAAGAACGATTTCTTTATTAGCAGCTGTTGAATCTGCAGTAGCTATTAACTGACTGAAAAGGTGGTTAGATGAGAGAAGAAACAGAAGACACCTTCAATTATACCTAAAATATAGACAAATGAACACGCTAACTCAGCTGCTTCACTGCTTCAATGCAAATGAGGAGCTACGCAGCAGCCAATCAGGTTTTTGAATGTGTGGCAGTAAGCGTTTTTCGCCATGTGTCGCAACAATAGTGACACACTAAAATCAGAGGTGTCAAGATTCAGTACCTGAGCACCCATGAAGTGTGAGGTACACTACATGTCCAAATATTTGCGGACACCTGTTCTAGTGAATGCGTTCAGCCTCTTTAGGTTGTACCCATTACTGACACAGATGTGTAAATGCAAGCACACACACACACACACACACACACACACACACACACCACTTGTCTAGTCCCTATAGAGAAGTACTGCCAGTAGATAGGACTCTCTGGAGCAGATAATCTGGAGGAGGCTAGAGGGGTATAAACCTCAAGCATTGAGCTGTGGAGCTGTGGAGCAGTGGTGCGCGGTCCTTCACTTTTGGGATGACTTGGGGAGTTTGGGATGAGGCAGGATAGTGATTATCCAGTATCTGGGCCTTCTTAACTTTCTTGTTGCTGGATGCAATCAAAGCCTCAAAGCAGTGTTCCAAAATCAGTAGAGACAGTTACCCCAACAAAGGCAGGATCAACTCTTTGCAATACCCACAATTTCTGGAAAAACAATGAGCAAGCAGGTGTCCCAATATTTTTGTCCATTTACAATCTATATGGGCTGTGTGCTTTGGGCTTTGATTGCATCCAACAACAAGTTAATGAGTCCAAACATCTGATCAAATCAAACTAAGGCACTGCTGCTGTTCTCAGAACAATGGACTGACCATTTTAGAGTCCAGAATTCAACATTATTGAATGTGTTTGGAATGATTCAGATGGTGAGAAGCAAAAACAAAACACACACACACTCCAACTTTTAAGGCTAAACTTAGGCGTGGAAAAATCGCCGCGAAGATTTCTGAACACCCCCACCACCATGTTTAACAGATGAGGTAGTATGCTTTGGATCTTGGGCAGAATGTGGATCATGGGGTGTGGGAAAATGTCCCTGAAACCCTAAATGTGAGTCTCCTGGAAAAAAATGAAGCTGTAAAAAAGGTAAAGCGTGAACTTATGAAATACTGAAACTGATATCTGATATTATTGGTAGTTGTTGAAGCTTCTTTGTGATTTTGTTACATATTTGTTTTCTGTCTGAGTTAACTTGTTCTTTATGGTTGTTTTGACTGGAAATTCAATAAACGGGTGCTTTTCGAACCAAAGAAACAGAAGTGCGGAACTGAAGAAACACAAGCCAGGCACCAAACACCCCTTGGCTGATTGACTGTAATTGAGGTAGAGGGGAAAGTGGTGTAAAATAGATCTTTTGCTAAACTAATCCTTTTAAGAGATCGAGTTTGTGGTTCCTCCAGCACAGATGTGTCTTCTCAGCCTGCTTGGCTCCTGCAGCTAAAGCCGGAAGACCGGTTAGCAAGCCCCTTGTCAGCGGGCCCCTCGTTTTCCAGCATTGTACGATTCATCAGAGCTGAGAGAGTGAGACTTTACAGGCTATGGCGTTGGCTGGCCGATTAAAAACGGTGCCTCATAACTCCTGCCTGGAGCCGGAGGCGACATAGCGCGGGAACGCTGGGTTTAACGACTTTCAGCACCGCCGTTCTGTGCAGTTTTAAATTAGACATTGCTTTCATTTCAGACCTTAAATCACTTTTATCATGTGTGATGTGAAGATTGTCCGTTTAACATATTCCCACATGCTGAGCAAACAATTCTCCAGTCAGCCAGCCAACCAGTCAGCCAGCCAACCAGTCAGCCAGCCAACCAGTCAGCCAGCCAGCCAGCAAGCTAGCTAGCTCACACGGTCAGTGCGGATGCTTGTTGTGTCCTTAAAGTGAAAAGTAGACCTCGTGTTGGATCGCTCACTCTAGCCGTTCCACATCACTGTTCTGAAGCCTTTGGGCAGTGTATAGAGCACGCCTGATTTACTCTCTTTGAGGCTGCATCCTCCTTTGTCTGTGTATTGCAGGGCATTGCCATGGTTGGTGTGCCTGGATGCTCTGCCGCAGGGCTGTGCTCAGTGCCGTGATGCAGAAAGGCAGTAAATCAGGCCTGTATCAGGAGCGCATGCCCAAACTGACAGGTAGCATTATGTAGGATTGGGTGGGACTGTGGGAGGGGAGAGGGAAGTCTTCTGTGGAGGAACTGAGCCGGATCACACTGAAGAGGCGAGTATAAGTAGAAGCTAAAGGCCTGCCTCAGTGGTGGCTTTGCTCTCACAACACACTAACATGCATTTACACTTAGACCGGTGTGTGTTTCCCACTGTCGCTCATTCTGCAGCATGCTTTTTTTTTTCCCATATACATGCACCTATCTCTCCCTCTTCTTCTCTCACACTCTCTCTCTCTCTCTCTCTCTCCCCTCCACATTGCTCTCTTAGATTGTTATAGAAAAGGATTAACGCAGGATGACTCACTGGGAATCGTGTGATCTGTTGTTTAAGGCATGTGAGCTCCTCATGGACCTAGATTTTTTACTCCGTCAAATGTAGCAAGCTGAAAGAGAGGAAACCGGCACCCCACAGGATCTCATTAGGTTTGTGTATAGTATGCATTCAGCCTGAAACTCGAATGTCAAGGCCTGAAACCTATCCCACATAGGAATGCAAACGCATGGTCCATTGTAATATGACTAATGCTTATTGATACTTACCTGGCAGGGCAGATACCATGATCAAGAAAGTGGTTCGCTCAGGGTAAGGCTCAGGCATTGCACTCTGGTTGTGCTGACCCCTGCGAATTCTCCAGATGTGGGAATCCCGACTGCATAATTTCCGGTAGTGGGGGACAGAGATTGTGCTCTCCCTTAAATATAATATAGGGCAGTGCTGGCTCAGAGGTTAGAGCACCGAGTTATTGATACAGGGTTGTGGGTTTGATACCCTGGTTAACCAAGCTGCCTCTATTGGGTTAATCATGTCAGTCACTGAACTTGTCCTTGCTCAAGGGCCCAACAGCATCAAACCTGGGTGTCAAACCCACAACCCTGTAATCAGTAACCCAGAGCTCTAGCAATCAAGCCACCACTGCCTCCTCAAGAAGTGATCAGCAGTTCTCCTGCCGAGGCTCTTCTTACAGGTTTTGCCTTCAACCCAAACCTAACCAGGCTGGCCAGTCTAGTCAAGGACTTTCTGAAGATAAGTATTAGATGGATAAATGATTGTTAAAGGTTAAGATAGATCTCACAGATTGTAGATGGATGTGTGCTTATTTAAGGTTTAGGTAGATCGCCTGGATCTTAAATGGACATATGCTTTCTTAATGGGTTGTTCATGGTTTAGGGAAGATCTCCTAGATCTTAGGTTGGTGCTTATTTAAGGTTGAGTGGATCTGACAGATGTTAGATGGACATGTGATTGTTTCAGGGTTAAGGTCTCTCAGATCTTAAATGGATGTTGATGATGTTTAAGATTTAAGATGAAGGTAGATCTCCTAGATCCAGATCTTAGATGGGTCTGTACTTATTTACATTTGTACATTAGATCTCCTGATTCTTGGATAGAAGTGTACTTATGTAAGGTTGGGTAGATCTAGGATGGATGTGTGTTTGTTTAAGGTTTAGGTAGATCTCTCAGATCTTAAATGGATGTGTATTGTCTTTAGGGTTGTTTATGGTTAAGGTAAATCTCCTAGTTCTTAGATTGGTGCTTATTTAAGGTTGAGTGGATCTCCTGAATCTTGGATAGACATATGCTTGCTTTTATATATATATATATATAATGTCTATGGACTGAAAATTAGATTAGACAGTGGAAATGCAAAGATCCATGCATGCAGAACGGCTGCAGCAGCTTGTATTATCGAGCTTAAGAAATTTGCCAGTTGATAATTATTTAAATGAGTAAAGCCCTGTTTAAAGCCCTGAAGGTAGACCTTCTGGATCTTAGAATGGACATGCTCTTGTTTAAGGTTGTTTAAGTCACTTCAGTCACTGCTGTGCAGTGTGTCCGCACACTTGTAGGAAGACGCCAAGCGTCCTGTTCTGTCACATGACCTCACAGACACCGACTGACCCGCATGGTGGTTTTCAGTGTTGTGTATTTGCAGCAGAAACATCAGTTTTATGCTGTTACTTTTGTTTCTGTGTGAAGGTCGATTACGAAAGCAGCTCGTACAGCCTCGGCCCTGATTCCGGTATTAATTCTAATACTCCAGCACATTCTCAGCTGTGTCAGTCTGAACAGTCGAAGCCATTCAGACCTCTACATGGGCCAGCGGAGATCAGCTCTAATCTACAAATACAAATGCGAGTGCTGTTAGCTGTGAGGCTCAATCACCAGGCTGTGACCTTACCCTGACCTCCCTCTGTCTACCTGTGGCTGTGTACATATGTATGAATGTATGTGTCTCTGTGTTTACATGCGCACGCATCGTGATGTGTGTGTTTTGTGTTATTGATGGGAGTGGAGGTGTCTGCAGTGTTTGTGTAAATGTGCTCTACCATTTGGCTGTGAGCAAAGTATGTCAGTATGCTCTGCCATATGTATCCCTGTGAAAGTTAGTGGATACACATGGCTGTACATGGTGCCATATGTTTTGTTTTTTCGTGGGGGTTTCTACTCTGTATGTGTCTATATGTACATGTGCATGTGTGTGTAGGTGGATCTCGTCCCACACACAGCTTTATAGCCTGCGGGGCTTTTTGCATGACTTCCACTGAATCCCGTTTTCCTGTCTTTTTCCACTGGAGATGGTGAGAGGTGCTGTTAGAGCAGGCTGCTGCTAACACATCATTAAACTGTAATGAATGCCATGGCTGACTGCTGGAAAGAGCTGCTGTGCATAAAGAGCCTCGGGTCCTTACAGCAGCCACTGTGCTTAGAGAGGGCCCAGCACAGCATAGAAAAGACAATGACTAAATCAGGGGGCTGTGTGTGTGTGTGTGTGCGTGTGTGTGTGTGTGTGTGTGTGTGTCTCCTCGTAAATGATGCATCATTTTGTCAGGCACTGTGTTTAAGTGTGTATACGGACACACCTGACCGTTAGACCTGGTATGATACATGGGGAAGTGTAGTGATACTGTGATACCTGTAAGGTGGCCATTTGGTTCACGTTACATTTATTGTTCCTCCTTACCTACATGGATGACGTCCTCATGTTTTGCACTGGAGCTATGAGGCTAATGAGTAGTGGAACCTCACACCCCACAAAATACCCCACTGGGAATGGGTTCTGTGAGTTATAACAATAGTGGAACCCTTTTTTGATGGTTGGATGGTTTTCCTTGTTTTTGAAGAACCCTTTAAACAAGCAACCATTTACTCATCACATGATTGAGTGTGTCACAGCGGCTCAGCAGGTAATGTGTGTGTGTGTGTATGGCACAGATCCAGGGGCCTGAGGTTTTGGGGTCGATCCTTACTCAGTAGGCTCTGTTTGTAAGGTGTTTGGGGTTTTGGGTTTTCTTTCAGGTACTCCGATGTCCTCCCACCTCCTAAAATACGTGGTAGGTGAATTGGCTATGCCCAATTCTGTTGGCTATGTTAAATGTGCCCCTTGTGAGTGACTAGGGGTCTGTGGTACCCTGGGGCTGACTGAGGGGAATGAGATTCCTGCCGGTTCCCTTATGTGATTCCATGTAGGTTCGTGACCCACCACGACCAAGGAACCAGGCTAAGGGAATCTACATTCATCTCATTGGCTTGACCTGCTCAAACATGGAATTGCTGTTGAGCATTTTCTGGTGGAGACTGTAGTCTCTGCTCCAGGCATCTTCAGATCTAAAAAAAGAGGTCTGGATCCAGTGCTGTTGTGCTGAAAACTCCTTCCTCCAACAGGGAGGATCTCCGACCTTCATGGACTTTCTAAGGATTTAGATGGATAGTCATTAGATGGATGTAGTTTAGGGTTAAGGCTGAGGCTTTGCAGGATGGTAGATCTCCAGAAGCAGCTTTACTGACCACCAGTGTACAGCTTTTGTGATGGACAGTCTGATTAAAATCTTGCCACGTTTGATATTCATCCCTCAAAAGCTCCTCTCTGGCTAGCTGCGCAATTTGCGAAAATACTTGCTAGAACCCAGCGAGTTCTGGGCAGCATTCCAAATCAGATATGTGTTGGAGTCATTTCTGAAGTGTGGCGTTTTCATTTATCTGCTTTAATAAAAGTGTGTGGACTTATTTGAACCCAACTCTGTGCTCAGCGTGGTCGAACAGTCCTGGAACAGGCCTATGGATGCTGTAGAACATACTTTCTCCTTCTCCTCTACCGATCCCTGTTTCAAGGTCATGTCCTCTTCTGGTGTGCTGCTGCTGTAACAGAAGAGGCGGACAGTAATCGGAGCAGTTTGAGGACCCCCAGAGCACTGATGGGCAAGAGTCAGAGATAGCCATGTGTTGATGGGTTCTTCTCCCGTTTCTCTCTGATACCTTCTTCAGTCCTCTCTTGAGCCTGCTCAGAGCTAGGGGAGGGTCCTGTTACTGCGTCATGTACTGTAGGGAGGCGTTGTGTTCCTGTGTGTTTGGGTTTCTGTTGGGAGGGGGGCAGGGGGTGAGAGATGATGGAGAGAAAGTGGTTAGTGGAAGTGTTGGTTAGGGGCCAGAACCAGAGTGGGCCAGTTTATATAATAGCTAATTTAAGCTGATCTGTGCTGTAATTCTATGAGGCACATAATGTGAGCCAAGTACAAGGGCAATGTACTGTATGTACCGTTTATTTATTAATTTATTCATTTATTTATTCTGGCTACAAAATAAGGAATTTTATCCATGCTAGCCCATATAATATCTGCAATTTTTAAATAATGCTACAGACAGAAATTTTTAACATTTATAACATTTCACAGAACTGCAGGGACCATTTGTCCCTGTAGCAGTTAGTCGGTCATCTCCACAACCTACTGGAACAGTCCACTGTACTAACAAGCAACATGGGATGTTCCAGTAAGTTTGGCATCTTTATATTTTTGGTAGCTTTCTTTCTTTCTTTCTTTTTTTGGGCTGGTTTATGTCGCCATCATGGCTGTAGCATAAAGTATCTATAACACTGTAACCCCATTGTTCTTAATAATTATATTTTGTCATTATTATGAAGTATCGCTGTCCTCTCTGTGTCCAGTCGGCGCAGTAAACACCGCACATCATGTGGTTAGCTAGCTGAAGACCTTGTAAAAGGGACAGGTAGGGTTAGCTATTAGCCTAGCACCCATTCGCTTTAGTGGCATCCCTGCACTTCCCCTTCAGTGTTGCTTCTTCTGACTCGAACTTACTGTCAATCAAAACATTGTCCATGCCTGCAGTGTTTCTATTGTTTTGGAATGTTTACTTCATATACTTGCCATTTCTAACTGCAAACAGTCATGCGTTCATCCCTTCCCTGCTGTTCTGTGTTTTATGATGAATCAGAAACGTTGAGCTGAAGCTAGAGCGGAGAAGCACAATAAGACTCCAGTTTCAGCTTTGTGTCAAACACCTACCAGGAAGATGCTAGGACTCATATTAAAGTAAATTATTAATGCTATGAGAAGCTATTTAATTGCAGTATGAGCTTTGTGTATATTTTCTATAAAATGTTAATAAGCTAATAATAATCCACCCAAAATCAGCAATCAGCCAGTCTGACTAATAATAAATTAAAAATGGCCTTAAAAATGCATGATCTGTGCCTGACCTACAGGACCTGGTGTAGGATGAGGGTCTGTATGTGTGAGCGAGGAAAAAGGCCAAGTTCTGACATGGACACTCCCAGACCTGCAAGCGCTGCTCCATTTATAAGCAGAATCAATTTCTGACTTGGCAGAGTTGTAGAGTGACCCCTGTCATATTTCTTGCGTCCTGTAACGGCACCTGAGCTGATTACAGGAGAAAACAACACCCTGCAGTCTGGCGCTCTGTTGCAGGTGATCCGTTCCAGAAATGTAAAAGAGCTCCCTTGATGAAAGGCAGAAAAGATTTGAAGAGACGTGTAAATATCTGTTATTCTCCCACTCACTTTCTCCCTCGTGTAGGGGACCTCATGGAGCCCCCTCTGTTTGAGATATCAACACCGTTCCAAATCTGTGCATAATTCTCTACTCTCGCAACACCTTTGTGGCCAGGCAGGATACCATAGCAGCCACAGCGTTCTAGCTACCACCTAGGATACCAGAGCAAATAAATAGCAATCACTTTGGATAGCATAACGACTACCTAGCAACACCATAGCAACCACCTGGGAATTGTGTTGAGTCACTCTACATTTCCTGAAGTAAATGCACTTTTCTACTGCTTTTACAATGCAACAATATTATTTATTATAAATGTATTTATTTATTATCCATGAATAAATTATTTTTAAATTATTACTTAAACAGAAACGTGGCCTAATGGTTAGAGAAGTGGGCTTGAGACCGGAAGGTCACCGGTTCGAATCCTACCGGCAGGTACAAATTAGGGGTGGGGGGAGTAAAGGCTGTCTCCTCCCTCAATCCATGGCTGAGGTGCCCTTGAGCAAGACACTTAACCCCCAACTGCTGGGCACTGCCCACACACACTGTGTTTCACTAGGACACATTACATCGTACAGCGACAAATCCCTTACCTTTTAATTGACATCAGAACTTGTGCACTTCAGTCCAAACATCTGAAGTCTGGGGGTCTGGAGTCTAAAGGCTCAACTCCACTGTTGATGATTATGGTCTGAAGGCCTTGGATTCACAAATCAGACCAAAGATGTACAGTGGGGAGAACAAGTATTTGATACACTGCTGATTTTTCAGGTTTTCCCACTTGCAAAGCATGTAGAAGACTGTAATTTTTATCATAGGTACTCTTCAACTGTGAGTGATGGAATCTAAAACAAAAATCCAGAAAAATACATTGTATGATTTTTAAATAATTAATTTCCATTTTATTGTGGGAAATAAGTATTTGATACACCAGAAAAAGAAACTTAATATTTGGTACAGAAACCTTTGTTTGCAATTACAGAGATGAGACGTTTCCTGTAGTTCTTGACAAGGTTTGCACACACTGCAGCAGGGATTTTGGCCCACTCCTCCATACAGATCTCCTCCAGAGCCTTCAGGTTTCGTGGCTGTCGCTGGGCCACACGGACTTTAAGCTCCCTCCAAAGATTTTCTATTGGATTCAGGTCTGGAGACTGGCTAGGCCACTCCAGGACCTTAAGATGTTTCCTACGGAGCCACTCTTTAGTTGCCCTGGCTGTGTTTTGGGTCGTCATCATGCTGGAAGACCCAGCCACGACCCATCTTCAGTGCTCTTACTGAGGGAAGGAGGTTGTTGGCCAAAATCTCACGATACATGGCCCCATCCATCCTTCCCACAATACAGTGCAGTCGTCCTGTCCCCTTTGCAGAAAAGCATCCCCAAAGAATGATGTTTCCACCGCCATGCTTCACGGTTGGGATGGTGTTCTTGGGGTTGTACTCATCATTCTTCTTCCTCCAAACATGACGAGTGGAGTTTAAACCAAAAAGTTCTATTTTTGTCTCATCAGACCACATGACCTTCTCCCATTCCTCCTCTGGATCATTCAGATGGTCATTTGCAAACTTCAGACGGGCTTTGACATGCGTTGGCTTGAGGAAGGGCACCTTGCGTGCACTGCAGGATTTTAATCCTTGACGGCGTAGAGTGTTACTGATTGTTTTCTTTGAGACTGTGGTCCCAGCTCTATTCAGGTCATTGACCAGGTCCTGCCATGTAATTCTGGGCTCATTCCTCACCTTCCTCAAGATCATTGATGCTCCACGAGGTGAGATCTTGCATGGCGCCCCAGACCGAGGGAGATTATCCGTTATTTTGCATTTCTTCCATTTTCTAATAATTGCACCAACAGTTGTTGCCTTCTCACCAAGCTGCTTGCCTATTGTCCTGTAGCCCATCCCAGCCTTGTGCAGGTCTACAATTTTATCCCTGATGTCCTTACAAAGCTCTCTGGTCTTGGGCATTGTGGAGATGCTGGAGTCTGACTGATTGAGTGTGTGGACAGGTGTCTTTTATACAGGTAACGAGTTCAAACAGGTGCAGTTAATACAGGTAATGAGTGGAGAACAGGAGGGCTTCTTAAAGAAGAAGTAACATGTCTGTGAGAGCCAAAATTCTTACTGGTTGATAGATGATCAAATACTTATTTCCCACAATAAAATGGAAATTAATTATTTAAAAATCATACAATGTATTTTTCTGGATTTCTGTTTTAGATTCCATCACTCACAGTTGAAGAGTACCTATGATAAAAATTACAGTCTTCTACATGCTTTGCAAGTGGGAAAACCTGAAAAATCAGCAGTGTATCAAATACTTGTTCTCCCCACTGTAGATGCGTTGGACACTGGGCATGTCCATTTTGCTGTCACACCTGATTCTCCATGATTATTGGTTCTCCTTAATGATGGGAGGTGTTTGGAATGACCACAATTACCGGCCTGCATGACTATGCTGCGCTACACCAGTAAGAGTACCTGGGCAAGACTCCTAACACATACATACACTGACCCACCTCTGAAATGCTCAGGATAAGAGCGGCGGTTGAATGCGGTAAATTTCTTATAATGTGTCTGAAACACTGGGATGATTTCCCAGTTGTTCCAGTTACACCAATCATCGAATGATTTTTACATTTCACTTGAGCTCAAACATGACCTTTTTTTTCAAACATGACATATTTCACACATTACACATAAAGACAGTCTCTGTACCTTGACAGAGGTCTTTAATAGTCATGCTTTTGATGTCCACAGTCGGCGGTCAGATAAGTTATGAGCAGTACTTTCCGAATGCTTTAAGACCTGGGAGAGGTCTAAGCCTTCCTGGAGAGGTCAAGGCGACTTCTCCCGTTTTTCCAATAACGGATTAAAGCCTAGCAGGAGAATTGAGGCCTAGGTCTCCCCATGCTATCCAGACCCCACAATGCTTTGTTTCCTGCGCTCACTTTCTAGAGGAACAACTTCTGCGGTCTGTTTAGAGCTCTTGAAAATTTCAGCAGGGGGCAAAGTGCTCGTTTTAATTGACTGGAGCTCCTTGATTTCCTAGACGCCAGACACCCTCCCCTCAACGTCTGTCGTGCCATAATTTCCCTCTCCCTCGCCGCCGTGCCATTAGCGTGCAGTGCAGGCTTTCATTAATGGCTAATATTGCATAATGCCAGGCTTGAGCGGCGGCTGATCGGGGAAAGCCCCGCGGCGAAATCTGACACCCGCGATGAAGAGATTGAGGAATCGTGCCGTCCAAGCCTGCGGATTCGCTCCAAATCCATGCTTTATGCTTTCACACTATTTCTTTTTTTTCCCTCCTTTTTTTCCCCTTCATGGCTGCCAGAGTGCCGTTGCCACAGTAACCCATACCTGTGAAGCGTTCGAGCTGGAGAACTGCTTCTCTTCCCTGGTGGTAAATGTTAAGTATCTGATTAAAAATAGGCTCACCTTAGAGAGATGATTGGGAGGGGAGGGGGGAGCCAGGCCCATTCCCCGAATTATGCACCATGAGGGTCCTCCTGTGCTTTACAACCAGGGATTGCATTAAAAGCAGTGCTTTCCTCACCCTGGCTGTGAGTCGTGCACACTGTCAGAACACCCGATAGCCATCCCGCCTGCATTTGCATGCAGATAAAGCCTTTCAATCAGCCGGTATTATTTAGCATCTGGATGCATGTATTCCTCAACCCTCCCTGTTCAGCACAGTGCACTGACCGCCATGCATATAAAAAGCCTATTCCCTCCGTGCTGCCGAGTAACAGAGCGCACAAACCGAGAATGGAGCATTTCTGTTTTATTGTAGTGGGTTTTTTAAAGCAGCGGTGGTGTCTCTTTTAACCTGGCTCCCAAATCTCTGCAGCACCCCTCCTCCATCCTGTCTCCTCTGCGAGATTTAGAAGGCTCTCGGCTGGGTTCTCCGCCGCTGTGCCAGCTCAAAGGGCACGGGGAGAATTTCTTTAAGGTTACAGAAATTTTTCTCCCTTTTTTTTCTGTCAGGGGAAGAAAGCGTGAGGTGAGTGCTCAGAGCAGCGCCCGTCACGACTTTGTCTTCTTCTTATCCTTGTTCTTCAACTTTCTGTCTGGGGCCCATTTTTAACGTTCTCCTCTGGAACCTTTCCCTGTGTCTTTTGCTCCTCTGCTAACTGTAAACATTGTATTCTGGTCACATTCACCCACAGCACACAGATCCACATGTCTGAAGACCTCTCTGCAGCGAGTAATACATATGTGTGTGTGTGTGTGTGTGTGTGTGTGTGTGTGTGTGTGTGTGTGTGTGTGTGTGTCATAACCAGCATGTAGGTACAGAACTAAAAAATAAAATCTGGTTTAAAAAATAAATAAATAAATAAAGCTGTAACACTTTTTGTGATCTTGTTCTTTTCTTGTGTGTGTGTGTGTGTGTGTGTGTGTGTGTGTGTGTGTGTGTCGGGGGGGATCTGCAGTGTGACACAGGGTGTCTGCTGCAGCCGCAACAATTAACATGAGAGTGCGCCTGCTGCATACTGATTGGCTAACAGAGCCGCCACCTCTCTCCTCTGGCTCCTCCCCCTCCACTAGTGGAGAAGCGCGGTCAGCGTGAGCAGAGCCATGCCCACCTCAGAGGAGCCCAACTGGGCCTTGAGCGTGCCTGCGAGTTGGAGTGAGACTCTGCTGCCCTCTAGTGGAGCCACGCTGAGAGATTTACACACGCTCCTATCCTCCCGTTGAGTCCGTTCATTCATACCCTCACACCTGCGTTTACACTACTCTGTGCTCGAGAAGTGGCAGGTAGCTGTAAACACAACAGCGGGTGTGTGTCTGGAAACAGGGTAGTTCCCCTGTTCTCAGATGTGGACAGGTGTTAGATAGGTACAGTTAAAGGGGGGGCCTGAAGTATATTTTTTTATATTCATGATTGTTTTTTTCTGATAAATTTAATGGTTGGGATGTAAACAAATACAAAGAGTGGAGGTGAAATGTTTGGTTCAAGAGAAACGTACCAGCTCAGATTTCTTTACAGTGGTGGTGATGGGAACATGGAACAAGGGCAATACAATAAATATGACACTCTTCTCCAGAGTGACTTACAAAAGTGCTTCACTAAGATCCCCTAAGTTCAGACACTACTAAACACAAGTCAGTATGGAGATCCTAGTACTCTACTATTCACCCAGGTACTCTCGGAAGAGGTGGGTCTTCAGTCTGCGTTTGAAGACAGCGAACGACTTTGACACACAGGGGAAGCTCGTTCCACTACTTCGGTGCAGGACTGAGAAAAGTCTGGACACTCGTCTTTCGTGGATCTTGAGGGATGGCGGGTCGAGCAGAGCCGTACTTGAAGCTGGAAGGGCTCTTGGTGTGGATCGGCTTTTGACCATTGCCATCAAGTACGGAGGGGCTGGCTGGTCCAGTCTTTGCTTTGTAGACCAGCATCAGGGGTTTGAATCTGATGCGGGGAGCAGCTACAGGAAGCCAGTGGAGTGACATGGCTGAACCTAGAAACGTTGAAGACGAGCTTTGCTGCTGCATTTTGGATAAGTTGCAGGGACCTGACCCTTTAGATATATGGTTCCCATCACCACCACTGTGAACAATTTAGACTTCCTCCAAAACAAAGCACTTTACACCAAACCTATTTATTACTTACTAGTTACTTTTACATCTTAATTACTTACTTAATTTTTTTATATAATGAGTGAAATTCCTCTTTGACCCTCTAGAGTCTAAAAGCATTTTGTTAAATTTGCTTTTAAAGGTGTGTTCAAAACACCTCATGTGACCTAGAGCACTGTGTGATTAGATACGCTGACTCTAACCCTAAGTCTGATTTTAGAAATTCTTGATATTTTCTGTGAAAACACGAATTGTTTGGGTGCCTGACTTGGGTTTACCAGAGTCTTCGATTCACAAAAGCAGAAGAACGTATGAAGAATAGTTTATAAACACGGGACCAGAGGTGTCTGAGGGTCCGGTCCGTTGGTCAGTTTTACACACAACCTAGACGGACGCACAAATCCATCAATTACAGATGAGAGGCAGGTGAAGGTCGCAGAAATCCACCAGTTAGGCAGACTAGGCAGAGATGAGCATGTGAACTTATCTTCACAGCCTTCTAACTCTGATGGGATGGGAGTCACGTATGATCTGGGAATCAGATGCAATGGAAAGGGCGGGCCCTACAGATTCAGGACATGGTTGGACCATATTTCTGCGCTGTATTATCACAAAGGTATTAATAGAAACATGGAGAAACGCCATTTGTGACGCACCGGCGCGTTCGTAGACTCCAGTGGGTTAAAGTAACACTACTAAGCTTAAAAATCTGTCTTTTCAGCATACACTAGTTTAGCCCCACCCATTCTAGCTGAAGTTACAAGTAGTGTTTCATCCTCTACTGCTTTTTATAAGGCATGGTACTAGGCAGCCAAGGTCCGCATAGGTCATTTGCATAGTAACAGAAATGGCTTGTTTAGTGCTAAGGGGTAAACAGAGGCTGAACGCAGGAAGGGGGGTCAAGTGTTAGAATCTGACCAAATTGTAATTGCTGGACGATGCTGGGTCAGAGCATCTCGAAAGCAGCAGGTCCGGTGGGGTGTTTCCAGTATGCAGTGGTCCAAGAAGGGGAAACCAGTGAACCGGTGCCCAAGGCTCATTGATGCATGTGAGGAGCAAAGGCTAGCCCATCTAGAGAGGACTTAAAGGATCTTCTGCTAATGTATTGGTGCTTGATACCACAGGACACCTTCCGAGGTCTCGTGGAGGCCATGCCTTGACTGATCAGGGCTGTTTTGGTGGCATAAGGGGGACCTACACAGTATAAGGCAGGTGGTTTTAATGTTATGGCTAATGATCAGTATAAGGCATTGAATAAGCTAATGTTTAAACATGTCATGCTTTTTGATGTGGAGCACCTCACAGACTACAGACAAGTGTCAGGTCATGGAAATGCCCACAAGGGCCGACAGTGACACTGTGCATTACTGACACTGTGTGCACTTGGCTGTTCAGAACAGTAAAGGTATTTTCTCACTGCAGTTTGGAAACCGTACACTGTTCAAATAGGAGGAAATGTGCTTGAGTGGCTGCCTATTTAATAAGGGAGCCCAAGTATAGCCTTCGTGTGGGAAGCGCTGCGGGTTTGACCGCTCTGAAAAATCCTGCGACAGATAGAGAGAAGAGAAACCGAGGAGGAGAGAGAGAGAGAGGCAGGGAAGGGAAAGACTCTAGGTGAGAACAAGAGAGGCAGATTTGGTGGGGAGAAGACGGTGTGAGTGTGAGTCACATCCGCACCCCCCCCCCCCCTCTCTCTCTCTCTCTGTCTCTCTCTCTCTCTCTCTCTCGCTTTCTCTCTTTGTGTGTCGTGTCTCCTTCGTTAGGAAAATTCCAGCCCTGGCTCGTGGCACCCACCGGCAACCTCCCCAGTTTCAGGCTTTTCCTGCTTTGACGTGGGCCCAGCTGCTGTGCTGTCTTCACAATGCTGCACTAAACATCTGTCTCGGTGCCAGCTAGGAGAGAGAATATAGATGCTGCATCGCTCTCTGAGGAGTAGCGGCTGCGCTCTTGAAACTGTCTGGAATCTGCAGGCGTACTTTAACTATGCAGGTTATGACCTCAAAAAATGCTGAGGTTGCTAAACAATGAATGAAAGTTAGTGTCAGAGTCCGGTCAGCAAGAACTTTTTTGTAGAGCCTTATGCTGAGTGCCCCCTCTGGTGTCATTTACTGCGACTGTGTGGTGCGCTAGATCCAAAATGACTGGAAAATAAGTAAGAAAATCAGTAAGATAAAAAAAAAGAAATCCACAAAATGAAATATATATATATATATATATATATATATATATATATATATATATATATATATATATATATATATATATATATATATATATATATATATGAACAAACGCCACGGGTGGACAGTTTCACCTAAAATGAACTTTAAAATATAATTTTGTTTACATTTACAGTTTAAACACTTCATTATTTTGCGTGACTGGGTGGTTGGGTTGAGCTGGACGGCCCCTGTGCAACAAGAAAAAGCAACAAATAAACAATATAAAAGGTTTTTTTTTTGTTCCTGGCTGCTCCAAAGGCTCAAATTAGGTTATTAACATTTTGCAACTTCATCTAAAGCAACAGTGTGCTATTTATATAGATTATATATATACTAAACAAGTTAGTGTGACAGGGTGGTAAATCAAACTGAGGAATGCACAAATTTTATATAATAGTGTAAAAATCTAATGTCAACAGACACACACATAATCCTAAAACTAATGCAGATGTGATTTACTATATGGACAAAAGTATTGGGACACCTTGACATTTTGTTTCCTTTAAAATCAAGAGTATTATAAAGAGTTTATCCTGCTTTTGTTGGAGTAACTGTCTCTACTGTCCAGAGAAGATGGCTTTCTACTAGATTTTGGAGCATTGCTGTGAGGATTTGATTGCATTCAGCAACAAGAGTGTTAGTGAAGTCAGGATGTTTTGGATGATCACCACCCCACCTCATCCCCCTAACAGGGACTAGACAAGCCATATGTGCGTGCATTTGCAAATCTGTGTGAGCGAATGCTGAATGCATTCTTTAGAAGGGGCGTCCATAATCATATACTGCATTTGTAATGGAAAAGTAATGTTTGTCACTACAGACGTGAAAATGGCCATGTGCTAATGGCAAATCATTAAAAATAGTGTTACTTCATAAGAATTTGTATATATTTTTATTATTAATCATGTTAACAGGAATACTGTAATTAATAGTAACTCTTTGCAAACATACATTGGCACATTTTTCTATGTTTAAGCTCATCAAACAGAGTTATTTTTGATGCTTTAAAATATCATTATAAAATAAAAGTGAGTTCTAAAGGGAGTCAAGTGTGTATTTTCACTAGTGGTCTCAGACATGTGGACCCCACTATACCATATAATGTCATGAATAATTAATTCTTACTCTAGCCTGTTTTCTGGCTCACTGGCACCCCCTGCATGGTTTCTGTGCTAGGTTTCTTTTCAAGCAGAGGTGATCTGTAGGACTTCAAGTGCAGTGTCAAGCGTTTCTGGAGCGAGAGCCACTCTGTTTTTCTGCAGCAGGCACAGGTGCCTCCCCAGGGGTGCTGTGTACCCTGCGTGCCCGCTGATGCCAGCCAAAAAAAAGGCCTACAGTGGCACTGTCCAAGCTGGCACTGAGCAGTGCAGAGAGCTGCTCTCAGCTTGGAACCAGAATGTCGACACAGTGTGCTTTTTCTCGCTGCTGTGTTTTTGTGATCATCCTGAGAGGCCAGAGCGTTAGCAGAGTTTTAGTTTGACCTCGGGTTAAGTGTCGAATTGAGCAGAACTGTGTGGTGCTTTGCCTAACATTTTTGTGAGGCCAGTTTTGTTCTTGAGGTCAGGGACACTGAAACTGGGGTCTTTTAAAGACATTACATAGGTTTTTACTACACTTTTACAACTACGCTATATGGACAAAAGTATTGGGACACCTTATTTATTGTGTGTTTTCCATCAAACAAAGCAACAAGAGCCTTAGGCATGGGGGGGGGAGGTTATAACCCTGTAGCACATGGCTGGCATTAGGCATAGTGCCAGTAGGTTCAGGTCCTATTGCCAATACTTCTCTTCAGTGACTAGACAAGCTGTGTGTGTGCATTTGTACTTCTGTTTCAGCAATGGGTACAGTTTAAAGTAGCTTAATGAACTTATTAGAAGGGGTGTCCACAAACATTTGGACATTGAGTTGAAGTTGAAGCCTATAAATAGAGTTCTTGTTTCTTGAGTCCTTGTTGTCCAGGTGTGGTGAGGTTAGATGGATAGTGGCATCCTAGGTGGAAAGGATCTGCTTGTAGGCATATTTAGTGGGGATCCAGTGTAGATGTAATGGAGTGCTTTGTGAGCCATGATCAGCCATGCAAAGCACTTCTTGACAGTTGAGCTGTGTGCAACAGGGTGGTCTGATTATGATTGATAATGTGAAGAGGGTTAAAATGGCAGCCTGAATATGGAAGTTGTTAAAGACGTCTGTGAAGACGCCAGCTAGTTGGTGGGTGCACCATGCACATGTTCTGGATGTTCAGTTCACCCCTCACAGGTTTCTCAACCTTGTTTGGTCCCAAAAGCTACCTGCTACTGTGATGACATTTTGGGATTGTTGGAGATTTTTTTTATGCATCTTGTGGTCTGCTCTTGGGCTGAACTTGCTTGGGCTCACCTGGTCATGCTGGCAGTTGTGGATTAGCGGACGGTGGGACGGCTGATTCTGAGATCTTTTTAAACCCCCTCCCAGACTAATCTGCATCTACAACATTCTCTCTGAAGGCCTCAAAAACTCAGAGGCCAGGGTGATGCCACTCACTTCCATAATCAAGCGCAAACCAAGCTAAAGGTTTTCTTTCTAATTGGTAGTCGCCGCCGTTCATCACTGCTCATTAGCATAAAGTTGAGCGGAGCTCACTTTGTCCACTTCACCACGCTCACGGATGCGTCTCTATACGCCTCTGAGTGTCACTGAGAGAATGCTGGTTAAGAGCATGCAGGCACTGAGAAATCTGATTACTGAGCTAGCTAAAAAATCAGCTATCTCTATCAGATTTCTTGATCGGATTCCTAGACCTTACTCAGATCAAAGAAATCACAGTATGCTGTTTCATGACTACTTCAATTATCAGATAACTGCAGAAAACCAATCTGAACAGATGTATAAGAGCATGTTAACAGGCTCACTATTGGGCTCAGGCCTTTTAGTGTGTATGCGCTGAGTTAAGGGCAGAGAGCAGAGGCTGTTTGGGGAGGCAATGTTCGAGGGGGGGGGGGTGGTCTGTATACGTGCTCAGACATCTCACTGACCCATCAGGCGCATGGAGCTGTGTTTTGGGTAGAGTGTGTGGGTGTACGACATGAAGAGAGAGAGAGATCTTTTTGCATATTTGAAAAGGGCAGTGTGATCTGCTCAAAATGATAAAACGGTCTTAATAAAAGATTTGGAATAGGATTGTACTACAGAGCAGATGTGGTTCTAATGTAATGGCAATGAGGCACAATGTAACAACTGCACTGCCACTGGTAGTGTCTGCGGTGTCCGTGTGTTGACTGCAACACCCTAAACCATAAGCTGCCATCTACTGCTTGTTTCAAGCCAAGAGAAAGAGTACATCATGTTATACAAACTTAAAAATACACAGCCTGTCCTTAAGTTTGTGGACACACCACAAATTTGCCTCGCTATCCAGGTTTCCTCTACAATTAGGGGCATTTAATATAAGGGTTTGTCCCCAAGCCTTCTGGACAGACTTTGCACTATATATTAAAACACTGCTGTAAGGATTTGATTGCATTCAGCCTCAAGAGATCATAAGGATGTCATGTACTGATGTTGGGTGATTTAGCTTTGGATTGCAAACCACTCCAGTTGTTTACCAGAGGTACTGTATGGCGGTCTGTCACTCCAGAGAAAAGAGTTCCACTGTTCCACAGCTCAACACTGGGGGGGGTTTATACCCCTCACAGGTTTCTCAACCTCGTTTGGTCTCTTTCTGATGGTAGATGCTGTACTTTGACATCAGCAGTGACTCTAGCCCAAGCTTAGCATTGGGTGACCTTAGGCCCATGTGCTGCTGCTCCAGAGTGTCCCATTCTACAAGGCTGTATGCATGCAACTGAACCCTTTTGCAGCAATGGATGCACCTTAAAGTAATGGGATTCACTTGTTTAAATAGACATGTCTGGATACCTTTGGACATAAAGGATACCATATAATGCTTATTTTAAAATGTATATAAATAATAATAATAATAATAGTAGTAATAATAATAATAATAATGCTAAAAGTGTCAACCAATGCTCAGTATTAACCTCTTAGACTATATCAGCTTCATAGGCCCTAAAATAGAACCCTGTGGGACTCAAGATATGCTAAACCAAACAGTTACCAAATAATCCACAAACATGGGCCTCAATAGGCTTGGATTCACCATCTTAATTATTAATATCTGAACTCAATTGTTTGTCCATATGGGAAACAGAAAGAGGGGACATGGCTGTAACATCCAGATATATTGCATTTAATTCCATGGCTATTAGCATGCACATGACCTCAGCAGTGAAGGAGCTTTAGTCTAGTCCAGCTGGCTGTTCTACTCAGGGGGTTGCCCACCTGGCCCAGGCTGCCCCATCTCCACCCCCCTGTCCCATTAGCCTCTGTGCTGCCTCCCTATGGGCCACTGCTCACCGCCGTCTCTGCACGTCCCGCCCCAGCTCCTCTAAACGGAGGTTACAGGCAGGAGTCACGCAGAGCCGCTGGAGCTGACAGATGGTCCATGTCACAGGGACGCGCAGCATATTTACAAAGGCTCAGCCCTGCTCCTGAACGCTCCTCTTTGCTGAGGCATCACTTTGAAAAATGAAAGTGTGCATCCCCTTAGCCGACCTTGCATCTTTTCTTCCCCCAGCGCTCTTTTTCCCCTGCGGGGCGGCAATTTGCCGCACGTTACGGCGTGTCTTGGTAACGGATGGGCTCCTTGACTCTTGTTGAGGTGTCTCTTAATAGAGTGGCCAAGTGTTGCGTTCAGCTAAAGCGTCAGTTAACTGCAAAGTGGAGTTTTCTGAAGCGCTGTGAAGACTCAAATCCAGCAGATTGGGCTGAGTCAGTGCTGCTCTACTGAGCTCTGACTCACTCCACACGCCGCCGACAGGCTTCTGCACAAAGGAGGATTAAAAGGAAAACAAAACACTCCTGCAAATAAATCACACCTCTCTCTCTCTCTCTCTCTCTCTCTCTCTCTCTCTCTCGCTCTCGCTCTCGCTCGCTCTCTGTGTCTCTCAGTGCAGCCCGTTCCACAGTGCTTCTGCCCACCCATTTAGACAATTAGGAGGAATAAACTTTTTACTTTTGCATTTTCAGTAATACCTATTTAAAGCATGCAGCGTTTTTTTATTTTAAGGATTTGGCTTCTTTATTGTAGCAACTAAAGCTGCAATAGAAAAGGGCACAAGTGTCAGACCCACCACAGACTTATGTGAAACGCTGAGAAACAAAATGAGGGGGGGGGTTATGTTGCGGCAAAAACCTAATCAAATCAGATGTATTTGTACAGAATGTTTATAACTGAAGTTGTCACAAAGCAGCTTTACAGAAATCCAGTAATGCAACAAAAGATCAACAAAGCGTAAAGCCATCAGTGAGCAAGCTGAAGGCCACTGTGGCAGGGGAAAGAAACTTTGGTTTTCAAGGGGCACCCATCCTCCTCTGGTCAGAACTACTTATAGATTATTGATTATAGTCACTGTATCACTGCATAAGACTGTTTAACTGCTCAAATGTACAGATACAGGCATAGTAGTTATTATTATTATTATTATTATTATTATTATTGTAGCAGACATTATAAGTGTTATTAGTTATTAAAGTCCCTGTAGTCAGTAATGTAGGGTGGGCAGCTAGAAGGCAGGTAGCAGTAGCTGAAGCATGAGCAGTTGGTCTGAGGCGGGTTGCAGTGGTCAATCTTCTGTCAGTGTCGGTCTGAACAAGTGAGCAGTAATGTTCTCGGAAAAGAGATGAAATTAGAATTTAGATTTATGAACATTACGAGTAATGCAAATCTTAAACGAAGATACCGTTTTTAAAGAGAGGCTAAAAAGGTCTGAAGTACAGAATTTGTGGAGGGCCAAGAACCAAAACGTCAAAACAATGTGGAAATTTTAGTTGTATATTTTAGGCTTTTAGTTTATATTTTATAACAGAATAATATTAATACAATATCAAGAGAGAACCATTTTTTGTATTTAATATAAATTAAGGGGCCAGCTTTGGTCTGTGGATCAGTTTAGGCAGCCCTGACTTTCAGCTGTAAATGACTGATCCTGCAGGGATTTAATATAAATACTCATACTCTTATAATAATACTCATACTCTTATAATAATAATTCAGTGCAATATAAAACCTTCAATTTCACTGTGATTTGATTTTAGCTCTTAGTCTGCCGTGCTCTTTTTGTTACAGTTCTAGTAGTTTTTTCACAGCAGTGGAGAACAGACAGTGATTTTGTGGTTTAAAAAATAAGCTGATTTTATATTGGTCAAACAACTTTGTCTTGGTAGAGAACCTAAACCAATGACCAAGCAGGACCCACATCACTGAAGTGATTGAGTGGGTTGATCACTCAGCTGATGTCATGGCAACAAGTATTTGGTCTCTACGTGTTGTGTACAGACGAGTGCATATTTACACATCGCTGCACTCAAAAACCTTGCAACTCCAAAATAGCAGCTTTTGCCAGATTCACTTTATTTGAAAAAGTAACTCCTCTCTAGTGATGGAGTGGGTTGAGGAGTGCGGAAGTGAAACGGATGTCATGGCAACACAATCACTGTTGGAGGTGTGTATTTTCTTCTCCAAATTAGACCAGCAAGGCAACTAATTTAGACTACCATCTACATTTGGGTATATAGGGACATAAAGCCCATCAGCATTAAGCAATTGAACTGTGTCCAGATACATTTAGGTTGAGGTGGGGTTGAGGTGGGGTGTTGATCATCCAACATCCTGACCTCAGTAAGGCTCTTGTCACTAAATGCAATCAAATCCTCGCAAATGCTTCAGTATCTAGGTAGTTAATTCAACAATAATTTTGAATATTCTTTATTTCAGAAGGAAAAATAAACAAGCAGGTGTCTCTAAACTTTTGTCCATATAAGTGTATGCTAAAATCTGTCACTTGCATTAGGATGAACAGTTAGATTCAGGGTTATTGTAATCACTTTAGCTTTGTGTGTGTGTGTGTGTGTGTGTGTGTGTGTGTGTGTACCATGTTGTGTTTTGTATGGGTATATTTCTTCTGCCACTGCCTGGCCCTACCCAGATCCACCTAGACCGTGGTGTTCCAGCAGAGTGTGTGTGTGCTTGCTTGCACACACTCTCGAGTTTAGTGTGTTTTGTGCATGTTTGTTCCTCTCCACAGGTGTGTGGAACAGAGTTTTCCAGCTTGTACTCCAGTGTTTTCGCTCGCTCATCATCAAGGCCTAACCTGTTTGGCCTGGCGGCCCGTTCGCTATCGATTTAGCCTGCAGTCTGCTCTAACAGAGCTTAACCTCTGCTGTTTAAACGCTGAACCCACACCATCAAACTGAGATTACAACACATGCCTGGACTTAACAGCTCCATGCTCCCATAAGCACACATACACCTCTCCTGTGCGTGATCTGCTGGGAGGTGCAGTTGTGTGGTTTGTGTGCTCAGGCTTATGAAGGCTGGGGAAAGCTGCTAGCTCTAGTGTGTTTGAGGTTTTTTGTAGTTTAAAACGACTGTAATTAAATTTAAATGGCAACAATTCAAAACTGCTCCAAATCCCAATGTTGATTTAGTCTATATAGAACAGCTAGAGGTCAAAGTCCTGAATAGCCTATGTGATAGAAGCCACCTGGGATGTCTGTTTTTATTTGTACTATTTATTTATTAACCGTGTTGTCTTTACTTGATCCTTACGCATCAAATCTTCCAGATTCAGCCAAATGATTGAGTTTATTTTAGACAGTGAACAGATATTGGTTCAACAAGCACACTGTACCTGAAGTATTATACAGTGACATACAGAACTTTGGGCACTCCCGTCTGAAATTTCTGTTAATGTTAATAGTTAGGACATAAAAAGATGAACGGATTTCCAGAAGGCATGAAGTTTAAATATAAAGACATATTTGTTTTTATATAACAATACAGATTAAGATGACAAAAAACCCTGCACCCAATGATTGGGGTTAATATTTTAAGGCACTTTGCAGATGCTCTTCTCCAGAGCAACTTACAAGATCCTTCTAAGCTTAGATACTACTAAATACAGAAGTCAGTATGGAAAATACATTTTTATTTTTCATGAACTAAAGAAAACGAGCCTGAAGCAAAGGGTTGGGGGCCCTTCATGGTCAGTACTTAGTAACACCCCCTTTGGCAAGATCACAGCTCATAAATGTCTTATGTATCCTTTCTAAGAGTGTTTCACTTCTTGTTCTGGAAATTTGCCCCCATCCTTTCTTGCAAAAGGCTTTTCGTTCTGTGAGGTTCTTGAGCCGTCCTGCTGCACTGCTTTGTTGACGTCTATCTACAGATGACCAATGGTATTTAAGCAAATGCTAAACCTTTAGCTCTTGAGGTAGTCTATTGTGTTTGCATTTCGAGACCATCGTCGTGCTGTAAATGCCATCCTTTTTTAATCTCCATCTTTGTACAGATGTTGTGATGTTCTTGGCTTTCAGAATTTGCTGTCAGTTAATTGAATCCATTCTTTCTTTAAGCAGTGAAATATTCTTCATGCACTGGCTGCAAAACATGTCCAAAGCATGGCCGCTATGCTTAACAGTGTCTTCATAATTTTTCCATCCTTCAGTCAGTTGAGACTGTTTTCATGTACCCAGTTTAATGAGACGTTCTTATCTTCTGACTTACTTTTGTCTCATTTTATTTGGTTTTAAAATAGAAGTTGTTCATTTTGTCACAAACTTGTATATATGCAGGACTGTGCAGGACTTAAACGCTAGATAACCTGTAAATCACTACAGAACATTAGAGAAATTACAGTTAAACAAAGTCAATAGTCAGAGTGTGCTGTCTGTCAATAAAGCTATAGATATGTTGGTTAGAAGAGAAAAGAGTTGGAAAGGGCACGGTCAGGAACGAGTTGGAGGGAGCACGGTCAGGAGCGAGTTGGAGGGAGCGCGGTCAGGAGCGAGTTGGAGGGAGCGCGGTCAGGAGCGAGTTGGAGGGAGCGCGGTCAGGAGCGAGTTGGAGGGAGCGCGGTCAGGAGCGAGTTGGAGGGAGCGCGGTCAGGAACGAGTTGGAGGGAGCACGGTCAGGAGCGAGTTGAAGGGAGCGCGGTCAGGAACGAGTTGGAGGGAGCGCGGTCAGGAGCGAGTTGGAGGGAGCGCGGTCAGGAGCGAGTCAGGAATGTGCTCTTCCGTGTTTCTCCAACTGCACTGTGCTCTCCTAACTGTGCTCTTTCCAACTCGTTCCCGGCCGTGCTCCTCCAACTCTTTCCTAAGTTAGAAAGAGCACGGTTAGGAACGAGTTGGGAGGAGCACAGTCGGGAACGAGTTGGGAGGAGCACAGTTAGGAGAGCACAGTGCAGTTGGAGAAACATGGAAGAGCACAGTTGGAACACAAAGCACAGGTTTGGGTGCAGAAGCTCTCTATGAACACTGTACGGATCTGTTCAGTTCCACCAGCAGCTCACCTGATCTACTGTAATAAAAGACTGATTAGATACTGGTCTTGCTGTAGAGACTGGCTTTGGAAATGATTTTAACCATGGTTCTTTTCTTTTTTATCTACAGGTGTCCATAGGTAGGATGTATGAAACCCAACGAACCGTGGTGGAGCCCGAACCGAAGAAGTGTGTCTGATTGGGCATGGAGTGCAGTGTGGTGGTTTAAAGGTTTGGAAACTGGCGGAGATTGGGTTTCCATTTTTCCAACAGCTCTCCGCCAACGCTCCATCGGGGTTATCGTTAGTATGGAAAGAAATGCACTGATGGTGTCAATGATGACACATTTTTATAGCTTATACATCCTCTGTTCTCAATTACGTCCTACACTCACCCCCACTGCATCTTCCCAAAATCCACGCTGCAGTAAGTGCAGAAGAAAGGACCTGTAGCTCAGCAAACACACTGCACAGCCCACTGTTACAGCTCTATCCTTTAGAACCTGTGAAATTGTAGATATGTGTGTATTCCTTGTCTTGTTTCATTAAAAGTATGTTGACTTCAATCACCACAAGCTGAGTCACTCCACTTTACTGATGGGATTATCAAAGGTATGTAAAGTGAAGCACGTGTAGAAGGGCTGCAGGGCTGTTTTGCATGGGTTAAAGGTATCTCCCGCAAGGCCGAGAGTCTAAAAATAGACGATTCTGTTAGTTTTCTGTTAGGGATGACCTAGTAAATAGGAGATATGAGTATAAAGGTCAGGTTACACAATGTCTCCACACAGGATGAGAGAGAGAGAGGAGGGGAAGCCTAGAGTGATCTGTTTCCTTTATATTGGCAGACAAGGTTGATCTACAGAAAAGTTCCACAAAAATCCTAAAAACATAAATCTTACTATTTTTCTTAAATATTAATGTTATTAATATTTAATGTTCAGATATTTTAGTAAAAATAAGTAATACATTTTTGACATCGTGGCCACTGTCTCTGTGATGTTTTTTTTTTTTTTTTTTTTTTAGATTAAACCTTCTCCAAAATGACACCTTTACAGGAGAAGGACAAAACCTTCTAAACTTTCAATGGAAGTTTTATTGGAGCATTGACATTTTAACACAACGTAAAAAACAACAGCCAGATTCACAAAAAAGTCAGAAATAAAAGAAAGATAAGTTTGAGATAAATAATCAGAACTTTTTTGTTAGATTTTGCCTCAAATACATAACTATACAACCTCATCACAGAACCTTTAAATCAGAAGATCTGAGTTATTAAACAGGACAGAAACTCTTAGATCATAATCAACCTAACATACAGCTAAGCATGTAACAGTGTGAAGATCATATATCCTAAAGCCCAGCATCATGAAACACACATATACTCCAAGAGCGAGTCTGTGAGAAGAACATGTAGAGGAACTGACCCCAGATGGATCTGTGAGACTGTATGATGGGTAAGGAAGTTGTCAGATGTAATACGGCCTTGAGGAACCAGCTTCAGGCCTACATCATGTACAACCCACTGAGCAGAAAGGCTCTCCTAATAGGCCTTCATGTTTCTTAGAGATGAACAAAGGCTGCTCTGAGCTTATCCACATCAAAGTGGCCATGATGAATTACAGTGATGTGATGGACAGCTTGGAAAAAAAGTCTCTTCTGCAGAATTCAGGGCTTGTTTCTGTGAGCGTTCAGCAGTAATTATATCATATATTGTTGTATATTATTGTATATCTCATACTTTCAATGGAAGTTAATGTAAAAAGATTTGATTTTAAGTCATTTTGAAACATTTCTATTGGCCCATTCATTGGAAGATTTTGATGTAATGTAAAAAATATACCCCCCCCCCACACACACACAAAAACCTGTCAGATTTAAAATACGTCAAAAAGTGGACAGCAGTGAGACGTGCATCAAAATAATCAATATAACAATCAATGAGAGTAATTCTGAGTTGAGTAGTTCATTTGACTCACAAGAATGGAGTCATCTGCACATTGCTTTTACAAATTCAATATTCTGAGCTAAGAAGGCATTGGCCTGATTTTTTATTTATTTATTTTTATTATTATACACCTTTCTGGGTAACACTACTCGGATGGTTCGTTACAGATACCTCGTAGATGCTGACCTGACATTAAACAAACTTTCAACTGACTTTCTAATAAATGAAACTGACCTCGGAGTTAAATGTAAATGACTATCCTGAATGTAACTCTACACCTAACCTTTACCTCAACTTTTCCCTTTTAGCTTACTAAATCTTAGATTTAGGGTTAGTGTGTAGGGTGGTTTAAGGTTTCAGTTTCAGTTGAATGTTAGTTGAATGCCAGGTGAGCATCTGTGACTCATCTCTGCTGGACCATCCAGGTAAAGTGATCCCTTCACCTGCATAATTAATGAATTGTAAAAGGTTAAGATGTAAACGAAGTCATTCAGATTGGTTTGGTGTGAAATGATCTGTTCTAGAGAAGCTGGTGGTGATAGAAAGGGTTATGTACTGCTATTTTATCAATATCTGCATTCCATCTGAAACTAAGAGGACGTGACTGAAGACTGGTCATTTCATATAGCAATCACTGATATCTAATCCAGCTACTGATAAATAAAGTGCCTGTATTTGTGCTGTAGAGTTTGTGTCACTTGGGGCTGGATTCAGTTTTCCCCCTAACTTATTATTAAAAAATTGCAAGACTTTTATTTCTCTTATTTTACGTTTTACGCCTTACCTTTCTATTTAAAATATTTAAAAAAATCTTAGATACTTAATAAAATGAAAGAAAAAAACTCCTTTTTAATCCATACACCATTTTGCATGGATATAACTGTGGAAAACAATGGAAAAATTACAATTATACATGATATTGTTTATGATGGTGTAAAATGCAGCATAAAAGGCTGCATAGGCTAAAATTCCAAAGGGAAAACCAGAAATAGTGTCTTAAGAAACTCCTTTTAAGACCTTCTTGAGAGATTATGTAATAAATTAGTTTTTGGTTTGCTTTTGGGGGGCAGGTTATTTTGAGAAATGCATTTAAGATTTCTTGTATGTTTTTATTAGGAAGGTTTTGGTGAATCTGGCCCCTGGTTTGATTCCCGGTCTAGGTGACTATGCTGCGCTACACCAATAAGAGTCGTTGGGCAAGACTCCTAACACTACATTGGCCCACCTCTGTAATACGAGTAACCTTGTAAGTCGCTCTGGATAAGAGCGTCAGCGAAATGCCATAAATGTAAATGTAAATGTTTCTATCACCACCACTGTTTCTCTACAATGCACCATTCCACACCAAACAATCTGAAAAATTGGAATTCTCCTCCACCAAAGGGATATTATTTTGTTGGTCTTATGCCAGCATGCACACGTGTAGCAGCACCACGACTGGTTTACAGCCAATTATTGAAAACATTGACTCCAAACGTTTACTACATGCAGAGGGTAGTTGTAGTAAAATTGACTTTCAATGTTAAAACCTGCAGATTGCTCAAAGCTCAGAGGCGTAAAGTGCGAACAGAGATGACCTAAAGCCCCCTTTCAGCATCTGCCAAAACGTGTTCCATATCTATAAACATACCATATCAGTGAAACAGCCTGTTCTGGTTGTGTTCACCTAAAGCAGCTCTGCTGATATTGCACCACAGTTTGTCTCGCTCTCTTTCTCCAGAGCGTTTCACGTTTCCCTCTGAACCTCATTGCTTAGGTCTTCACAACTTTTGTGGAAAACTGCTGGAAAGTTTTTAAGCTGCATATATCATAATCAGCCGTCCTCTCAAGGGACGAGCACGTTCATTCAGACGCTGTTTGTTTGTAGGTAAAAATATTATGCAAAACCCCCCCACACACACACCCACCCTTTACCATCTTGTCCTCAGCGTGGCTTCATCTGCATTCACGGCCACGCCGTCTGCACCGTGTTTATACACTCTACCACTTTCATGAGAGAACCGAGGACATCCTGTGTCATGTGCATTATTATAATTCATAAAGTTATATAACATGATGTTTAAGGTTGGGAACAAAGATGCACCTTTTGCAAGGGGTCTTTTATTGTTCTTTTTTTTCAGCCAGAGCAGAGCCGTGCTACTGCTGACTGCTAATGGCCTTTCATGCCTCTCCTTACCGCATTCTGTCAAAGTCCTTTAGGTGCATCGTTACAAACTGAAGAAATAATGATCAAATATTATTTTACTAAAAGCAGGAGGTATGTCTACCTACGCTATATGTCCAAAAGTTTGTAGACACCTGCTCCTCCAAAGTTGCTTTAGAAATTACGGGTAATAACATGGAGTCTGTATTCCCAACAGCCTCTACTCCTTACACTAGGTTTTAAAGCATTGTTGGGATGATTTGATGGCATTCAGCCATGAGAGCATTAGTGAGGTCAGTTACTGATGCTGGATGATTTGTTATAGATGTATCAAAATGCCACTGAAACAGATCCAAGTCAGTTCCACTGCTCCACAGTCCAGCACTGTGTGGATTTATACCCCTCTCTCTACCCGGTGGCATTGGGCATGGTGGCTGTAGACTCAGCCATGGCTGCTCCAGAGCTTATCTGTTATATTGGCAGTAAAGTAGCTGAACTCACTCATTAAAAGCAGTGTCTGGATACTTTTGTATGCATCCACCTTTAATTTCCATTAAACAATAGAGGGTCAGTTAGAGGATGTCAATAACTGGAAGAAGAGGAGAATCCAGTGTGAACAGCAGCACTTTATGGTCTTCTAGTAGTAGAGTGCCTTTACTTCAAATACAATTCGACCACAAATCGAACATGATATGAACGGAAATTCTCCTGAAAGTGGGTGTGGCAAAATAAGGTGGATAGTGTATAGCTGTGTCCAAAACGGTGCCCTATTCGCTATCCCTCACTATCAGTATGTGTGTGAGCTCACTGCTTAAACAACATGACGCATTATGGGGGTTTCCTTATCTGTTTAATGTACAATGTTTGTTTACTCTACATTACGGTGCATTGTGGGATTGTTACGGTGCACTGAAAATTCAGCACTACATTTTCAGACATCACGTATATCTGTACTTACGTACCACTGCAGCATTGTGAAACCATGTGGGCGGGTGCCCACAGCAAATGTCACATTTTGTTGTTTTTCTAAGTGTAAATAAGTAAATCAATTCTTAACAGAAAACATGATTAAATTTAATATATAACATTTTTTGCACATTTTAGACACATTGCTGATGTGCTAAATGTAAGACGTAACAAATAGCATGAACCATTACTTTAAAATATTCAAATTATCATTATTAATTGCAACGTGTTAAGAATAAAGCAAATCAACAGTAAAAGTGTGCAGAATTGTGTTCTTGTTAGAAGGTGTGAAAACACTTACATTTATGGTATTTGGAAGATGCTCTTATTTAAAGCTGTATAGCATTTATTACAATACAGGTATCTCAGTGTAGCAGTATGAGTCTTGCTGATGTCTGCCCAGGGGGAAGGTAATAGCAGCAGGGTTTTTTTACTCACTAAAGCTTAAAAAAAACCACCACATGCAGGGGTACCCAAACTTTTGCATAAGATTGTATATACATAGGGGCCATCTTACCCACGCAGCGCGAGCAAGGCCAATGCTGCTTTGGACTCTCGACTGCAGATAGTTGCAGCATCGCTGGGGGTTGAACTCTCAATCTCACGATGGCTGTGCCCCAATCTTCAGTCTAGCTGATAGGACTGAGTACATAAACTACGCTCGAGCGGTGTTGGAGATTTTACTAGCATGGCAAACACAAGTTGCCTTTACAAGATTACAAGATTTGAGATACGGTCTTATGAAAAACAAAGAACACCCTTCTTTTAATTCTATGGTTTTACAAATCGAGACACAAATGAAAAAACATCTTAGCAGGTAAATGCAGTTAGGCTAATTAGGTAAATGCAACCTCAGATGGAAAAACACCAGGTTTCAGTGTTTACTTGTTTATTTATTTATTTGTTTATTTAACAAAAATGAAGGCAAACTGGAAAAGCCATGTGTAAAAAAAAAAACTAAGTACACCCCATGAATCAACAGCCTGTAGAACCACCTTTAGCAGCAGTAACTTGAAGGACTGGTTTTCTGTCTGACTTCTTTCTCACATTGTTCTGGAGGAATTGTAGCCCACTCTTCTTTACAGAATTGGTCCGGTTCATTGACATTTGTGGGCATTATTTTATGCACAGCTCTCTTAAGGTCCTGTCGCAGCATTTCATTTGGGTTGGGTTCTTTCCTTTTAAGTTTTTCTGTTATAGATTTGCTGGTGTGCTTAGGGTCATCGTCCTGTTGCATGACCCAATATTAGCCATGCTTTTGTTGGATAGATGGCCTCACATTTGACTCTAGAAATCTAAAAATGCCATTGTTTCAGAGGTCTTTTGGTTTGTTCAGATGGGGGAGGAGGGATTGGCAATTGTTTTGAATGTTTCCTGCACTTCTGATTGTGTTTGGAATTGGCCTAATAACCCTTCCCAGATTAATGGGCAGCAACAGTTGCTTCTCTAAGATCATTGCTGCTGTCTTTCCTCCTTGGCAATGTTGCTGATCTTCATCGTCGCAGTGATTTTAATCTAATCAGTATCTCATACAAAAAAACTGGATATACGTGTTTTTCCATGGACTGCAGCGATATGTCCAAATGTTGGTGGGCAGATAAACTTTTTTGGCGCCATGACTGATGCCAGACATGTTACTACTACTTTTATATCTTAGTGGCATAAGAGTAGTAGCAACCAGCATTGAGCTGTGGAGCAGTGGAACTCTGGAATAATGGTACAGTACCCTTTATGTCAGAAGAAACAATGAATGCAGGTGTCCCAATACTTTTGTCCAAACATTGTAACATTGTTCTATATTAAAACACACTGGCAGCCAGGTAGAGTGTATTTGGCGTGTTTGAGGATCATCAATGTGCCGATCCTCAGCAGTTAGAGCTCCGGGCTCTGGGTTTGATACCTGGGCTCGGCAAGCTGCCACTGTTTGGCCCTTGAGCAAGGCCCTTCACCCTCCCACAGCGATGGCTGCTCACTGTCACTGTGTGTGTTCCCTGCACGGATGGGCTAAAGACCCAACACTAATGGTGAACACGGTGGTCTTAACGTTTATTGCAAAGTGTAAAACAGCCTGTCAGTTTAAATGGTCCTCCGGTGGGATTGAGAACCAGCAGTATAACCTGTGTAGTGTAGCATTTCCCAAGAACCAACAATGTCCTGATCTTCACCAGTGGCTCAGTATGGTGGTAGGGTTCCAGTATCCAGCATAAATGTTCAAAAGGTCTTAGGAGTCTTTAGGTGTGATTGAATTTCTTTAAATGAGTGTCAGATTTATAGCAAAACACCTCACCTGTGATTAACAACCAGAAATGTGATTCTTTACAACGTACCATGATACACTTGGTGTGATTGAGGGTCCAGCTTGTGCCGACCAGTGGGTTCGGTCAGTACTGACGCAGCATTGTCCTTCATTGACACACTGTCCTGTGTAAAGGCTCTCCGCTACACAGGTACAGAGAGGAGGTCGTCTTCGGTATGACCTTTATAGTGTTCCCCGTCCCATGAGCCACCGATCTGTCGATCTTCACCTCTGGACCAGTTTTGGGGCTCCAGAGGTGTCCTACAGCACTGTCCTACAGCAACTCAACCACCAGTGAAGAGAGCCCCCCTTAACTAGTCCTGGGGTCTTCACACGTTGTTTAGTTGCCCTGGCCTCAGTGTGTAGTTCTGTCCGTCGTTGTTGTCCCAGAATTCCTCTTCTTCAGTCCTCAGGTATAAAGCGAAGTGCACGGCAGCGCTGGGCTCAGGGCGCGGGGGCGCGCACACGGTGAACGAGAACCTCTTCCCGCCGGGCACGAGCACCGCCGGCACAGACACAGGCACTGCGTGCGCGTCCACGTACGACTGCCACTCGTCGAGCGTGTACCTCACGCCCACCTCCCTCGCGCGCGCCCCCGCGTCCGCGGAGACCCGTATGATACCGTGCACTCGCCCGCAACCGACGGTGACCCTCTGGAGCGCGAGCCCGCAGCGCCGCACGCGCTCCTCTAGCTCGCCGTCGTCCTCGGGCGCCCTGAGGGCGGGCGCGAGGGGGAGCCCGCAGAGGTGCATGGGCACGCGCGGCTCCTCCGCCGCGCTGAAGTGCTTGACGCTGGCCAGGGTGAGGCCGAGCGCGTCCGCGAAGCGCACGCGCTTGCTGCAGCCGTGCGAGTGCGCGCGGAGCAGCACGCTCGCTTGCTCCGGGTACGCGGGCAGGGACTTGGCGCGACGCCGGTCTCGCGCGTGCACTAGCCCGATCTCGAACTCTGCCTGGGACAGGTGGTCCTCCTCATCGGAGACCACGCCGTTCTCCTGCGGGACGGACATCGCGGCCTGTCTGCAGGGGCAGCACTCAGGAGTGGAGCTCAGTGTGGAGTTTGGCTCAAGGGGTGGGGGGTGGGTTCATGCACTGGGGTGGGTTCATGCACGCCCCCGGACTGGACGACGACAGGCCTGATTGCATGCGCTATACTAGCAGGTGACCTACACTTCACCTGCTGTGGACCTGTTCTAATGGAGGCATCCAGCTGCTCTGAGTTGCACCCATTGCTGACACAGATGTGCAAATGCACACACACACACACACACACACACACAGCTTTTCTAGTCCTTGAAAAAAAGTAATGGTAATTAAGTAATGAAATAGGACTCTCTGGAGCAGCCTAATGTCAGGCCTGTGCTAGAGGGGTATAACGCCCCCCAGCATTGAGCTGTGGAGCAGGGGAACTGTGCTCTCTGGAATGATGGTTGGTGTTTTGGGCTGGGTCTAGGCAGAACCTCAATTTTTCATTGGCTGAATGGGCTGCAGAGTTGAAGTGCAAGGTGGGAAAGGTGGGAAAAGTGGGTTAGCGCCTCGCTCTGGTCTCTGTCTGTGAGGAGTTCGGTGTGTTCTCCCCTTATCCATGTGGGTTTCCACCTCTAGGAATGAGAGAGCGTGTGCTTGTGGTACCCTGTGAAGGACTGGTGCCCTGTCCAGGGGGTCTTCTGCCTTTAACCAATGAATTTGTATAGGCTCCGGACCCACTGAAACCTTAACCAGGATGAAGCGGATAAGAAGAAGGATGGACTTTTAGTCATCCCGGCCTTACTTACCAATCCTAGAGCAGGAGCAGAGCTATTAACCAATCCTAGCATAGCAGGAGATTAAGTGGCCTACCGCTAACCAATCATAGAACAGGAGAAGTACTACTAACCAATCATAGAGCAGGAGAAGTACTACTAACCAATCCTAGAGCAGGAGCAGTACTACTAACCAATCATAGAGCAGGAGCAGTACTACTAACCAATCATAGAGCAGGAGAAGTACTACTAACCAATCCTAGCATAGCAGGAGATTAAGTGGCCTACCGCTAACCAATCATAGAGCAGGAGCAGTGCTATTAACCAATCCTAGCATAGCAGGAGATTAAGTGGCCTACCGCTAACCAATCCTAGAGCAGGAGCAGTGCTATTAACCAATCCTAGCATAGCAGGAGATTAAGTGGCCTACCGCTAACCAATCATAGAGCAGGAGCAGTGCTATTAACCAATCCTAGCATAGCAGGAGATTAAGTGGCCTACCGCTAACCAATCCTAGAGCAGGAGCAGTACTACTAACCAATCATAGAGCAGGAGCAGTACTACTAACCAATCATAGAGCAGGAGCAGTACTACTAACCAATCATAGAGCAGGAGAAGTACTACTAACCAATCATAGAGCAGGAGCAGTGCTATTAACCAATCCTAGCATAGCAGGAGGAGAAGTGGCCTACTGCTAACCAATCATAGAGCAGGAGAAGTACTACTAACCAATCATAGAGCAGGTGCAGTACTACTAACCAATCATAGAGCAGGAGAAGTACTACTAACCAATCATAGAGCAGGAGCAGTACTACTAACCAATCATAGAGCAGGAGAAGTACTACTAACCAATCATAGCATAGCAGGAGAAGTACTACTAACCAATCATAGAGCAGGAGCAGTACTACTAACCAATCCTAGCACAGCAGGAGAGCTAATACTAAGTGGCCTACTGCTAACCAATCCTAGCACAGCAGAAGTATTATAAGCCAATTCTCTAGAATAGCAGGAGAGCTAATATTAACTAACCTTAGTGTAGGAGAAGTAGCATTTTACAGCACAGCATGAAGATATTACGTCCCAACCCTAGCGCATGAAGAGAGATGCTTCTAGCCAATCTTTGTACAGGAGACAAGATCATTCTATTTTCCAAGAATCGAAGAATCATCCTCCCTAATGTCTTTAAAAGTTTAAAACTTACAGACATACTGTCTATTCTCTCGACCAAACCACCAACCACAGCTTCAGTTTTTGGGCTTGTGTCATAGAGCAGAGCCTTTGTTTTTTTTCATTCTGCTGCACCAGTTCAGCACAATACCCGCTCTGAGAGGCCTACGACAATGCTGCTTTTCATCTGCCTGCGTGGGACTGCTGGACCGCACTATAGGCCTACTTTAAACTTCCGGCTCTCCGGAAATCCGTTCTTCAAAGTCCACAAACGATTATTCAACATAAAATCTTTATCACTCATCATCTGTATTCCAAACATGAAACTCCAAGACCAGAGTGACCATACTGTGAGTTTCCCTGGTTTTAAATGGAGCATTATCAGGGCTGCTGAAAGCTTGACTGACTGCCCCACTGGCCAGAGTCAGAGGAGTGGTCAGCTTCTCAACACTAACGCTTGCAGAGAGGCTGTCCTGTTGATGAATATGTGATGTAATAGAAAACAATATTATTGACTGGTGGAAAAAGTGGAAAATCAGGGAAGGTGCCGTTTTAGCCTAATATACGAGAGCTTTACAAGTCATAGTTCATTTTTACTAGAAAAAAACTCAAATTCAAGATCTCAGTAATGATGATTTTCATATCTGAAATTAGGATTTGTAATATTAACATTTACTAGTAATATTATCAGATCTATAAATGATGACATATCCTAATGTACAGTGAGTCCAAGAAGTATTTGATCCCTTGCTGATTTTCTTTGTTTGCCCACTAATAAAGACACTATCCTTCTGCACTTTTAATGGTAGATATATTCTAACATGGAGAGACAGAATATCAAGACAAAAATCCAGAATATAATTTTAAAGAATATATTTTAATTAATTTGTATTTCAATGAGGAAAATAAGTATTTGATCCCTCTTGCCAAACACACTCAATACTTAGTGGCAAAGCCTTTGTTTGCAAGCACAGCGGTGAGACGTTTGTTGTAGTTAACCACAAGTTTAGCACACACACCAGGGGGAATTTTGGCCCACTCTTCTTTGCAGATCCTCTCTAAATCATGAAGGTTGGTGGGCTGTCGCTTGGCAACTCTGACCTTCAGCTCCCTCCATAGATTTTCGATCGGATTGAGGTCTGGCGACTGGCTGGGCCACTCCATGACCTTAATGTGATTTTTCTTGAGCCAATCCTTTGTTGCCTTTGCTGTATGTTTAGGGTCGTTTTCATGTTGGAAGACCCAACCACGGCCCATTTTCAGATCCCTGGCAGAGGGGAGGAGGTTGTCCCTCAGGATTGTGCGGTACATGGCTCCATCCATCTTCCCAGTGATGCGGTGAAGTAGCCCTGTACCCTTGGCAGAGAAACACCCCCAAAACATTATGCTTCCACCTCCATGCTTGACGGTGGGCACAGTGTTCTTGGGGTCATAGGCAGCATTTTTCTTCCTCCACACATGGCGGGTGGAGTTGAGGCCAAAAAGTTCAATTTTGGTCTCGTCTGACCACAAAACCTTCTCCCAATAACTTGGTTCATCTTTCAAATGATCATTGGCATACTTGAGGCGCGCCTCCACATGTGCTCTCTTCAGCAGGGGTACCTTTCGGGCACTGCAGGATGTGAATCCATTGTTGCGCAAAGTGTTGCCAATTGTTTCCTTGCAAACTGTGGTCCCAGCTGCCTTCAGGTCATTTGCTAACTCCTGCCGAGTGGTTGCAGGACGATTTCTGACTGTTCTCAGCATCATTGCCACCCCACGAGGCGAAATCTTCTTTGGAGCACCGGGCCGAGGTCTGTTGATTGTCATGTTATACTCTTTAAACTTTCTGATAATTGCACCAATAGTTGTTACTTTCACATCCAACACCTTACTAATCTTTTTGTAGCCCATTCCAGCTTTGTGAAGGTCAACAATTCTGACTCTGAGGTCCTGTGACAGCTCTTTGGTTTTACCCATGTTGGAGACTTGAAATCTGTGTGATCTGTCTGATTCTGTGGACAGGTGTTTTTCACACAAGTGATTAGTGAGAACAGGTGGCTTCAGGTCAGGTAACAAGTTGATTGGGAGTGTCTAACTGGTCTGTAAAAGCCAGAACTGCTAATGAATACTAAGGGATCAAATACTTATTTCACTCCATGAAATACAAATCAATTAATATATATTCCTTAGATTTATTTTCTGGATTTTCTTTTTAATATTCTGTCTCTCCATGTAAGAATACATCTACCATTAAAAGTATAGAATGATCATGTCTTTATTAGTGGGCCAACGAAGAAAATCAGCAAGGGATCAAATACTTCTTGGACTCACTGTAATTTTGACTAGTCTAATGTTACCATGGATTTACATGGAATCTCACTGTATTCTCTACAACTGTTTTTATTAGTAAAAGATCAATATAAAAGTATGGACACTGTAATTCTATTTAGTTTTAGTAACATTTTAGATATTATTATTATCTAACATGTTAGATATTAAAATAGCAAGCCGTTTAGCCTAAAATCAAGTCATAAGTTTTACTAGTAAAAACTCAAATTCAAGATCTCTGTAATGTAGTTCTTACTAGTAGAGATTCTCATTTCAGCATGAACTACAAATGATCTGACTAATATCAGATCTGCAGATCTATAAATCCATTTTACTATGTTTTACTGTCATACTGGCAGGACGGCATATCCTTCATGTATTTTGTACTAGTCATATGTTACCATGGATTTACAGAGTCTTTTCTACAACTATGTTTTTATTAGTAAAAGGTCAAACAAACATTTGTACACTGTAGTTTAGTGTTTAGTGTTAGATATTAATATGGTAAGATGTTTTAGCCTAAAATCACACCAGTTCTACAAGTCTTATCTCAGTTTCTACTCATAAAACTCAAATTCAAGATTGCAGATTCTCATTTCAGACTGAACTACATGTTTTACTAGTACTAAAATCAGATCTACAGACAAAGACTTTCAGACTAGTCATACTGCCAGCAAGGCATATCCTAAATGTCATTTTGACTAGTCATATTCTACCATTAATTTACATGAATTTTCACTCTCTAATATCATTAATTATATTTTCACTAGTAAAACTGTCACACATCTGTGAATGAATTCTGACTGGTACAAATGCTCATTTAAAACACCTCTAATGTAAAAATATATCGATTAAAGAAACTGCACATATATTAAATTACAACCAGCCAATTCTAAATAGGGTATATTCTATATTAGCATTTGCAATAGTCTGAATTTGTTTAGACATATGCAGACTTTAATATGGGCTTTTTACTAGTTGGAATTACAGTGTTGATACATGACATTACAGGTTTTACTTAATATAAACTGACTAAATGTCTCAAATATTAAAATGAGATTTACTTTCTATTAGTAATAATGTAAACAGCTTGTATTACTGGGGCAATTTAGGCTAAAACAGCAACATTCAATATTAACTGAGTGACCTGCCAGTATTTGTTACAGCCTAGTCAAATGTGTGCTGTGTCTTTAGTGACAGCTGCAACCATTTCTGTCTTTTTCTCTTTTCCTTTTCTGATGTGTTTCAGTGTGTTTACATACTGATATATGTTATTTGTGTATTATAATGGCAAAACGTTGCTGCTTTCAATCCATTTTTCATACAAAATTCAGTTTAATTGTTAATTATTAAATTATTTTTATATATATATATTTACCTTAATGAGGTCCTGAGCGGTTAATTTTGAGTACTTTTTTGACTTTAATAAACCTAGTTAAACTGCTTGTCACCACATAAAGCAATTTATTTAGGTTGAATAGACAAAGTTTTGTAGTGTACTAATAAACAAACTGCATGTTGGCAGCAGAAGTCTAACGGAACTACCTCTGAATATGTATTTTACATATCCACACACTAGTAAAAATTCCTAATAGTAAGACGCTGCTACATACTAATTATACATGTGTTGATAACATGCTATTCAAAATGAATATAAAAAAGGCTTATTGATTGGTTCCCTTTGCTTGTCTATGCATAGCCACCAGATGGCAGTGATGCAACACCTCAGAGAAGGCAGGATCTCTCATGCAGGGCACGGAAAGTGACCAACAAGCGATTTTGCTAAATCACCCTGGATGAAGTCCAGCTTAAGGAATGATATGGATCAGACAATATTGGTGTAGTTGCAGCTGTCCAGGGATGGGGAAACACAGCACAGCACCAATATTCTGTGGCTCATATTAGAACAGAGTTTCCCAAACCACTGATCAAGGCCCACCCCAATCGTGCTGTATCACAGCTCCCGGTACGCCGGCCCAATATTCAGTCTTCACATTAGATGGGTGGTGGTGTGTTTGGAGCATGTGGACCAGCTGGTGAGCCAACAGGACTTATTTACGTTTTGCTAAAGAAAAATGCTGATTATGCAGGATGGTACATAATTAGTTTATATTTATTATTCATGTGATTAAACAAAGACGTACAATAAACAAACAATGGACATAATTCACTGTCACCCAACTCTGCTGAGTTTATTATATTATTTCAGTGATTATATTAATATATTAAGGCCCCAATCGGAAATGAGTCCAAGTGCCAGCTTCTAGTAATCTTTCATACAGTGCTGAACACTGTTTCCCAATTCTGGCCCTGAAGATCTACCGTTCTGGATGGCTCCAGATGCCTCTGACGGCCTTCATTACCTGGGTCAAGTGTGATAGATTAGGACTGGCACTATAATCCAAAGAGTGGTACTTTATACTATACGTACAAAAGTATCCAGACACTCCTTTTAATGAGGGAGTTTAGCTACTTCATGGTGCACCTATTACTAATACAGGCATTTAGCTGCACAGCTTGTTTAATCGCCATAGAAAAGCACTGCCAGTATAACCTGGAAGCTGTGGAGTCTACAGTCACCATGCACAATGCCAGTTTCATCTATAACTGATCATCCATTATCCATACCTGACCTCATTAATGCTCTTATGGCTAAATGCCATTAAATCTTCACAGCACAGCACAGTGTAATGCCTTTGCAGAAGAGACTCCCTATTATTACCCTTAATTTCAAAAGCAACTTTGGAGGAGAAGGTGTCTACAAACCTTTGTAGGTATAGTGTAGATCACCAGGACCTGGATTGGGCATGCCTGCCTCAAGCCATGAGAAGGCCATGGTTATGGGGAGTCATGACTAGAGCTTCAATATGAACAATCTTGTCTGTTAAATGTGCAATTATTAATTACTTGTGCGCGTGTGTTCCTCTCTTAGCAGCACATCCGAGGAGGTGAAAGCATATATATAGTATAGTATAGTATAGTATAGTTAGTACACCATTGGCTCTCCTTGACATCTCAAACACTAAAAGACTTTATCCAGGGGGAGAAAATGTCAAGTGCTTGGGGTCCCTTCAACTGTTATTCAAAAGTTTGGGCACTTTTTTTTTGTTGTTGCTTTTTTTTAGTGAAAAAAGTGAGTAAATCCTAAATATGTCCTTTTTCTGCACATTTTACAGTATAATTTGTTTATTTACTGAATACTAAGAAAAAACTACAGATAATTTACCATAAACCATTCTACATGCCACATTTGTACTTTTTCTATTTTTTTTTTTTTTACAATATGTTAATGTGAATTAAAAACATGAAGAAATTGTCTGCAGGCAATTTCTATAATTCATATTGGTATATCCAGTGAGAAAGTCATAATTCTGATGCAACATTAACACTATACACTGATCGGCCAGAACATTAACACCACTACTGAAAATATTGAAAAGGTCCCCCTTGTGCCGCCACCACAGATCTGACCATTCAAGGCATGGACTCCACGAGACCTCCAAAGGCATCCTGAGGTATCTAGAACCAAGATGTTAGCAGCAGGTCCTTCAAGTCCTGCAAGTTGTGAGGTGGGGCCTCCAAGGATTATATCAATGAGCCTCGCATCACTCTGTCGGACTGTCTGACTCAGAACTGACTGTTCACTTGCTGCCTAATATACCCACCCCTTCACAGAAGCCACTGCAGATGAAGGTAATCAAGGTTTTTCACTTCACCCTCAGTGGTGCTGATATAATGGCTGATCGGTGTATAGTAGTGATTCTGAGGTCTTATTAGGGTTAAATGAATAGAACACTACAATTAACATGCTGTATGTTATGGCTGTGATGAACCCCACAGTAAACAATGTACAATGTACTGCTGAACCGTGACTACTGTGGACTGTGCTACTGTGACCAAAGTACTGTCCTTTCTTTTTAATTAAATCAATAGCTTGAGCAGTAAAAAGACCTGGCATCTGTAAAAACACAGGCTTGTTTGCATATTTAGGTATAGTAAAAGCCAAAAGTGCATGATGGCTAACATAGGATATGTAGTACAGCCCTATGTCCTATCAAACAATTTTTTGGAAAAGAAAAAAAGATGTTTAGACTTCAGAGAATCGATGTTCCAGCATTGTATTTCCATTTGGTTTTTGTTTTAAAAATGACCATGTTAGGTTTTAAGGCCCAAATCAGCTTCTATGATGCGCTCTCTTCAAATACTTCTACAATTACTGAGCTTTTCACATATAGTGTCAAATTTACCCCAATGTCATGCAACTTGTAAGCATATTACATAATTATATCCACACAATGACACATCAGACAGTAAGGGAAAATTTCGAGTACATCTAAAAAATATAAGTCTCAGGGTAGTGCGACTACATATTCCTCTGGATATTAATAACAGTGTTCAAAATTTGTGGGATAAATGTGAGACATACATAATGACAAAAAAGCCTTCATTAAATCATAGCTAAAAATAATAATAATACTAAAGCAATCCTGAAATGTATTCTTGGTGTCATTGTTCAGCATGTATGTACTATAGAAGTGGGATAAACCGGTCCAAAAGTCCACTGAGGAAAAACCTGAAGGTCTGTTATGCGTCCTCCTCTGCTGTGTATATACGGTACATCAATGTGACGATCGCTGCAGCAAGGGCAGGTATCAACCAGTTGGACCACCAGCTTTAACACAGGACAAAATGCAAACACAGAGCCGTTAATAACTTTCATTTGAATACTGAACACCCTTAAAGAAGAAAAAGGTTCTGAGAAGTGTCTTTCTGGAAATGCCATAGAAGAGGAATGTACAGTTCTTTATGGAACCATTTGGTGAGTTGTGAGACCATGCCATCAGCATGTGAGAATATGAGAGGATACTGCAGAAGAGGGTTAACTCAAGAGAACTTTGAGCTAGAAGGTCAGAGCACTTTCTGATAAGTGCCGCTAGGATTAAAAGATATGGCGGAGTTAAAGGGAAGTGACAGGGTGGTAACAGGTTGCGAAAACCTTGCCGTCAACATGTGGACATGGTAGAGGTGGAATTTAAAGGCGTTAGATTGGGAGGAGAAGGGGCTTCAGGCATGTTCCTCCTCACAAAAAAACAGTTATTTCACAACTCCACTTTTTGTCAATGAGATTTGCAAGAAGGTAGGGCCCCATACATATTGAAGTTCTACACAGGGCTACAAAACCACAATGGGAAACAGAACGGAAGCGTTATTTTGCAATCTCTGTTATCAGTCAGGAACGTTCCAAGTTTTGTAGTCAGTGGATCAATTCTCACTGTGCAGTTCAGGCATTTTTAAATGGAGAATTTGATTTAAAACTCTATTGACAACATTGTAAAACTGTATGCAGACTTAGTTTATTATTACTTCAGCTTTCCATACCATCTATTGCATTATATTAGGCATTATATGCCTTCTATTGCATTAGGCATTATATACCTATTTTTGCATTATATTAGGCATTATATACCTTCTATTGCATTATATTAGGCATTATATACCTTCTATTGCATTAGGCATTATATACCTATTTTTGCATTATATTAGGCATTATATACCTTCTATTGCATTATATTAGGCATTATATACCTTCTATTGCGTTAGGCATTATATACCTATTTTTGCATTATATTGGGCATTGTATACCTACTATTGCATAATATTAAGAATTATATACCTATTATTGCATTATTTTAGGCATTACATACCTATTTCTACATTATATGAGGCATTATATACCTACCATTGCATTATATGAGGTATTATATACCTACCATTGCATTATATGAGGCATTATATACCTCCTATTGCATTATATAAGGCATTATATACCGCCTATTGCATTATATAAGGCATTACATACCTACTGTTGTATTATATTACACATGTCTATGTAAAAGGAACCAAATGAACCAGTTTTCCAATTGTTTCTAACTAGTTTAGGGACAAGTAAGGCCTTATTCATTCAGGATTCTTTTTTTTTTCTGGTGAATTGGGGTAGTATCATTATTACCAAAGTTTCTCAGTGATTTTACTCCTGGCCAGTCATTTTTACAGATTGCACTGTCCTGCGTCAGATTCCGCTGCCTTTCACCTTCCGTAAAACGAGCCGCAAAATTGACTTCAGGTTATGTTAATCCCGTGCTAATTGACATGTGGGCTACATACTCAGTCATATCCTGTAGAAAAGGATTAGTTTATGTCTGTGGAAAACCTCAGTAAAACACCCACAAAAGGACTTCACAGAGGCGCGGCACAGCTGGCAGCTTTAGGCAAGTCATGTGTGTGGGGTGGTGGGTAGAGCACTGGGCTACTGATGACAGGGTTGTAGGTTCCACACCCAAGTATGGCAACAAGCTGCCACTGTTGGGCCCTGAAACTAGGCCCTTAACTAGCTCTACAAATGCAAATTCCATCTGTCTTGTTTTGTGCTGTGCAGCCTATTGCCTTAATACATGCCTTCAAACATGTTACTGTTAATCATTAAACTAAAATTTCATTATTATTATTATTATTATTATTATATGTGAGATTATGAGATTACATGTTTTTGGCAGCTGATAAATTGAGACACTCCCCTCTCCGTCATTTATGCTGAAATTTCTTATCTCATACAAATTGGTCATAAGTTCTTCAGACGTCCTGCAGTAAAAATACATTACTCCTCCTCCCCATGTAAAGCTAATCCCGTCCAAATAGGGCTTTAGTCAGAAGCTGAATGGACGTACATCCAAGTTAAGCCTCCAGAAAGCGTTCTTTTTAGTGCGTAAAGCATGACTAGCAGGAACAGGCATGACTACCCATGTGAACCCACTGAGAAATCTTGAGGTTTTACAGCCATCATGTCAGTTCATGTGAAGCAATGACTAGGCACAGTCTCAAAAGAGGAAATGCCCCTAATGAAGTGAAATTTCAGTGGAGGTTACTTGGAGTCATCACAAGGCTCATCACAAATTCAGCAGCAGTGTGTGGTCATACACATGACTTTTGTAAAATGGGACAATTCTCCAGCAAGTAAAATGGCATAATTCTTTTTAGCCTACCTTGTGGGCTCATAAACGGTTGTAACAAGTGACTCCTAAAAAAAAGGAAAAAAGAAAAAACATATAAAAGAAATACTGTTGTAGTAGGTTTCCCTCTTCTAATACCCATGACTGCTTTGCAAAATGATTAAGATGTGCTTATACACCAGCACAGCATGCATATATTTATATATTTAACAAACCCGATATTATGCAAGTGTCAACACTCACCCAAATGTATATACACTATATAAGTATTGGGACACCTGCTCATGTATTGTTTCTTCCTAAATCAAGGGTATTATCCAGCCTTTTGTTGGACTAATTGTCTCTACTGTCCAGGAAAGAAGGCTTTTGAGTAGATTTTTGAGCACTGTATGTGGGGATTTGATTGCATTCAGTGACAAGACAAGTGACAATGTTGGATGATCACCACCCCCAACTCATGCCCAACTTTAAATACAATTTAAAAGTACACACAACTTTTACTATTACTAGAATATTTGTGCTATGTCATCACTGTCAAAATGGCATTCCCATTTTTGCTGTTTTCACTTTTTGACATAATGTGAATTTGGCAGTTGTTCTTCACATTGTGTCAAAATTTCATGATGAATGGACCAATAGAAATGCTTCAAAATGACTTGGAATAAAATCTTTTTACACTGACTCATACTGAAAGCTCCCTTTCCATTGAAAAAGTTCTCTTGTCCTTGTAAAGTTGCCTTTTGGAGATACATGGTCTGTGTGTGACAATGACATGATATTCTCTATTGTATATTTAGTATTTGTGGTATTTTGACCCCACTAATAATTCCTGAATATCTGCAATTAGCAAATACAGACCCTAATTAGAAGTCTGAAAATGGTGGTAGTCCAGAGCCAGAACTGGGAAATATTTATACAACAGATATTTGATACAAAAAAAAAAAACAAAAGAAATCCAAGAAAAAAATGAAGAAGAAAAAGATTTACACACCGGAGGTTTGGCGATCTTATGTCTGTCTTCCTGGATGGGAGAAAAAGAGAGAAAGAGAGAGAGAGAATGAATACGTGTGAGAGGTACTGACAAAGACATTGGGTCAATGCCACTTGCCACCAAGTACCCATGTTTGCTTTGTACATAATCCAGCACATGGTCTGAGAGGTGGTGTTGCAAGAGAATGGGGAGAGGGAGGTTTAGCATGTGCATAATGCAGCGTAAGTCTGTCAAAGCATGTGAAGTATTACATTCAGCCCAGTGAACACAGCCCTTTTAGGCCCAATAAAATGGATAAATGGATTCCAGGTAGCGCCTCAATCCCTACAGGTCATATGAAACATCTGGTAAGACATAAAGTTATGCCTCTCGCCACACCCTAATGTTTGTCTAGCATAGCAACATAAGCATGGTCTTCATCAGTGAGTAGGCCAAGGCTCATTCCTAGATTACAGAAGACAATAGAGAATGTAAAAATGCTCAGACTGAGTGAAACTCAGTTATGCCTTCATGACTGGCTGTGTTTTGCACTAGGGCTGGGTGATAGGGTGTATATTGTGTATCTGGTCAGCACTTCTACAACACGGAACTGCAATTATCAAATACTGACCAATTATTGGGAGCCTGTCAGTAACAATACAAGTGCAGTAACTGCATCGACTGCATGGTAATAAGTAGCCTGTTTCTTCTTAAAGCAACATTATGTAGAAAATAGTACAACAAAATCATGGTGAGGCTCCGCCGACTTGTAATAGAGAATAGCTTCTCTATGGTTGATACTCTGGGCTCGGCACGCTGCTCACTGCACTATGAAACTCGAGTCATAGTTGTGTAAAATCCTGTAAGACTACTTAAGTCTGTCCACATGCTTCTTTCACATTCAGATACTGGTACTGTAATTCTTAGCTTATCAGAAGCGTACGTGTAAAGCGTGTCCTTTAGTGGCAGCTCAAAGGTGACTTATGGCTACACAATAGCCACTTAAGTAGAGATGCCCTGGAAGTTGGATCCTGGGCTGGATTTACACTTTCTGTAGCTCAGGATCTTCATTCTGCTTACTTTCAGATACTTCTTACCTGAATTTTCAGTTAAGCATCAGCAGACATGCCCTGACATTGGGAACAAAATCCTGAGGCCGATTTTCACTTTCCAGACCTAAGTTTACAACTGAGCTGCAGGCAGTTGGTACAAAATCCTGAGGCCGATTTTCACTTTCCAGACCTGAACTTACAGCTCAGCTGCAGGCAGTTGGTACAAAATCCTGAGGCCGATTTTCACTTTCCAGACCTGAACTTACAGCTCAGCTGCAGGCAGTTGGAACAAAATCATGGGGCGGATTTTCACTTTCTGTAGCTTTGGACCTGAATTTTCAGCTTATTTTCAGGTACCTTTTCTCTGAATTCTCAGCTAAGCACCAGCAGAGCTGCTCAGACAGTTGGAACCAAATCCTGGGGGTGGATTTTTACTTTCTGCCCAGTGCAATTTCTTTCACTCCAGTCCTTGGATTCATGAAGTACATTATTCATATCATCAGTTTGGATCATTGACTTCTGGTGAATATTGCAGAATTACCCTTCTCTAATGTAGGAGGAGCCTGGGAACAAGAAATCCCAATTCTCACATAAAGCTGCTTTGTTATAAATAGCTTGTTTTTGCAAATGTTAAGTAAAAATATCTACTCTCAGATCTCTTTCATTGCCTTAGTAAATGTGGAACTACCTTCTTGCTAAGCTTTGCATGAATTCTGTATCATGACACATCACATTTCACGAAAATGCTGTCTGGGAAATACTGTGATGTTAGATGTTTGCCATGTCACTCTCCGTTAGTTTGCACATTTACAGTGACCCAGCTGATTTTCTAACACATTTTGCTTTGGTAGCTTACTGTGAAACTCAGGAAAGGGAATTCACTTACTGGATGCAGTTCTCCTATGAGCATGCTGCTGGCCATCTCTCTCGCATCTGTCGAATGTCCCACATCTTCAAAACTCTCCGTGGCGTCTCCTCCGGCCTGCTCCCGCAGCACCTCCTCTCCACCTGGGTGCTGGAAAGCCAAACATCCAGTCAGACATTACTACCACCACCAGTCCTCATTAACCAGATTTATTATTACAGTCCTTTACTGACCAACTTAAAAGGACACTGAAAATACACAGGCTTGATCTGTGAAGCAGATGTGATTGGCTACAAACAGAGCTAGGGGTGTGCTTGAAAGTGAGTGTTGTGATTGGCTCAGTTCACCAAGAGTCAACACTGAAATGTAGCCATCTCCTCAGTTACTGCTGGTTCTCTCCATCTGTCCTCTTCCAATCCTCCACATGCTTGTTTTTTCTGTACTAACTCATAAAATGATCAGGATGAGTCATCAGATTTTAGGTATTTCAGGTACAGTGAGGAAATCTGTTTGTGTTCTAGCTGCCTATCCCACCCATTGCCCATTCCCCAGTCCTACTGCCACACCGCGGGTTGCCAGGTACGAAACCCAACGTGCTGCAGCCATTGAAGCGAGTAAGCAACCTGGACCTGGATCATTAGATGCTACACAACCCGAACGAACTTCAGCATTCGTCTAAAAAGTTCAATGAGACGAGAGGAAAACGAGAGTAAATATTGGCAATGCTTTTGATAGATGGAGACAGCTTAGAGCCCAGAGGAACTTCAAGACGGACGCCAAACTGGTGAGCACTGAGCTTCAGCTCAGGTTAGCTAACCATAGCTAGATCATTTATTACAACCACTAGTAGGGATGGGCTTTTTTTGGGGTAGTACTAGTTGTCGCTCATTGTAAAAGTTACTGAACTCGTCTTGTGATCGTTCCTGAGGTTCACTGTCCTCAACCTGGCAGGGCAGACAACTCTCTCCAGTGTTTTGAAACTGGACTGCGGTGGACATTTTGAACTATTGCCGTTGTTTAGTACTTACTGTTCCTTTAAGAAATCAAATTTGTAGCAAAGGTTCTGGATGCAGTGTGCTGCTCACAGGCCAACTCACTGCTGTGTGTTTGTGTGTGTGTGTTCAACAATGAGGTACCTAGGACTGGAGTTTGGGATAATGGATAATGGATGATAGAATATTGCTCATGCATACAGAATCAAAAAGGCAACCCCAGTTTTAGATATTACACTTCAGATCCCCTGGCTCTCTGGTTCTCTCCCAACTAAATCTCTGAAAACTATCCAGTAGGGGTGTAACAGTATCCGCTCTGAACTCTCATGGTACGGATGTTGCATTTCAGTGCATGCAATCAAACAGAAAGCACATGGGTTCCCTACTACAACTACTACACACATAATACTATAATGTACAGACTCATCTTAACAGCGCAGGACTGGCAGGTTAGTAGACAGGATATTAACATACTTACCATTTTTCTACTGACAGGAAGTGATGAAGCATTGCTAGGCCAATTTACACTCAAAAACCTCTGATATCTGAGTAGTATACTACATACTTCATACTCAAAAACGAGCTGGTATTAGTAATTAGTGTGCAATTAGGACACACCCATAGTAATCTACGTGGAAAGACTGACGGATGTAAAGCAAATTCTAAATCTAAAGCTGTTAGACGTTAGAAAGTTAGAAACATGTATCGCTAAGCTTAGCTCATGTTGTTGTTGTAAAAAGGTAAAAGGTAATGGTGCATGTATTTGTCACTGTACAGTGAAATGTGTCCTCCGCATTTAACCCATCTGTGGTAGTGAACACACACACACACACACTAGTGAACTAGGGGCAGTGAGTACACACACACACCCAGAGCGGTGGGCAGCCAACTCCAGCGCCCGGGGAGCAGAGAGGGTAAAGGGCCTTGCTCAAGGGCCCAACAGTGGCAGCCTGCTGAGCCCGAGAATCGAACCCACAACCCTGTTATCGATAGCTCGGCGCTCTAACCACTGAGCCACCACTGCCCTCATATGTTATGTTATTACTGTTGTTGTTGTTTATGTTGTTGTTTTTCCTGCCACTATACAGAGCTCCTACCAAACCGTGAGCTCCAAGATTTTGAGGTGGCTCAGGCAGGCTTGAATCACCTGGGCAACTCCAGGGCCTATGCTGGATTTCCCCCATGACAGAAAACCGCCGCTGCTGCCGTACCCTGCGATTAACAAAAGTTACAAAGCTGATACGTCGGGTCCTGTGTCCTTCCCCCTATAAGTGAATTACGAGGCCGTTAACAACACAAAAATATTCATTTGCCACAGTCGAGCCAACACTGCTGTGCTCTGGACTGACATTATAGGACCTGACCTTGTTTTATTACACAGCAGTGTTCGCCTGCTTTAAGTGTGGATGTAGAATGAATTTACTCACAGATTAGAGAAGCCAGGGGCATTCAGGGAGAAAATGAATAGTGGAAAAAAGACTGACTGTGTTTGGAAGAGTTTGATTTTCACCAGGGAAAAACAGCGGCAAGTCCCATTCATTTCATTTCTGTCATACGGAAATCCTCAGAGATCTTAAAGTTTATCTGAGATTAAGAAGGGTGATTATTAATATCTAGCAATCATATCAATCAGTATACTATTAATATAACATATACATTTACGTCAGACATCTTTTTTTGTTTGTTTTACTCAGGTCCTAATATGTATGCTTTCAAATATTATACTATTTTAGTATAACTGAACGGCCATCTGGCATTATTATTATTATTATTATTATTATTATTATTATTATCATTACCCAGCTGACATAGAATAGTGACGACAGCTGACGTAGATTTTTTTTGTTGATTCTTTGTTGTGATATTAAGTATCCAACATCCAAAGTCTTCCAAACGTCATCTGCAAAACATTTTTATGTATTTAACATCTGCATTCATTCAACATGCTTATGCTGAATGCTTATTCACAAGTATTTGGGTAGGATGTGCTGTCCCACACAGTTTTGTTATATATATATAAAATATGTCATATTTTATACTTTATCACCTCAACATTTATCTTTAGTCACATTTTTCCATTTGAGGTTTTAATAGTGGTTTTAAAAAGCACTGGTTTAGGCTGGGACTATACTGTTCCCAAATCCTAACTAAGACAGCAGTCTTTGGGGGTCTGCTGGGGTCTCCACGGTATGAAACGTGGCTAAAACCACGCAAAAGCAGATGGATGGACATTAACCTCGAACGAGCATTGCCAGAAAGGACATGCAGTACATGACACACCTGCAGCAGTACACCTGGAGCAGTACACCTGGAGCAGTACACCTGCAGCAGTACACCTGGAGCAGTACACCTGCAGCAGTACACCTGCAGCAGTACACCTGGAGCAGTACACCTGGAGCAGTACACCTGGAGCAGTACACCTGCAGCAGTATACCTGCAGCAGTATACCTGCAGCAGTACACCTGGAGCAGTACACCTGGAGCAGTACACCTGGAGCAGTACACCTGCAGCAGTACACCTGCAGCAGTATACCTGCAGCAGTATACCTGCAGCAGTATACCTGCAGCAGTACACCTGGAGCAGTATACCTGGAGCAGTACACCTGGAGCAGTACACCTGGAGCAGTACACCTGGGGTTTCCTCCCCGAGTACAGCAGCAGAGTAAACAGCAGAAGCAAACGCAATTACTACACCAATATGTGTGTGTGTGTATATATATATATATATATATACACACACAGAGAGAGAGAGAGAGAGAGAGAGAGTGAGAGAGAGACGCTGAAGCTGACTCCTTTGTCGAACTCCCCGTTCCACCTTAAACTGCGCTGCAGTGCCGTTGGGCGCATGAAGGCTCCCCACTGTAACTGCTGCACTATTTAAGGTGGACCGGAAAGATCCAACAAGAAGCCAATTCCAGCTGTTTTGGTGAATGATGGAAAAGCTTTTTGGTGAAGTCTAAGTCACAGTAAAGTCACTAACCTCCTCTAGAAACTTGGTGACATCATACACCTTGTGGTTGATGATAATCCACGTACTTTTGAAAGAGTTGCGTTCCTCCACCTCGGACAGGCGGTAGTATTTGACCGTGTCCCCGTGTGCTCCCTTTTCTGCCATTGGTTTCCTGATGTTGCAGGTGTTCGCTACGGACTCGGACTTCACTACCAACCAAATAAAAACACCAAAGTCCAGCAATCGTCTCTCCTCCACTCCTCAACTCCTCAACTCCTCCAGCTCCGTCTTACAATTGTAGTTCCTGACATCGGGAAGAACCGCCCACACCCGCCTGACCTCGTTCTGATTGGACAATGCATCGCTTGCGTTCCTCACCTCTCCGTCCTGATTGGATAAAGGCGCGCCTCTCAAAGCGACGAGGCAAAGGACACGGAGCGGCTGGGCAGAAGTTCACCGAAGTTCACCACCAACCTGCTTCTCACGCAACACGGAAATATAGGGGTACCTTGGAGAAATCGTGTTCTGGGAGGCACGCAGATAATTCAAGTGATTTGTTAAAGCTTCAAACCTGCAGGGCAGCAAATCAGCAAACACTGCATTAAACATGTAGTTACTAAACGTTCATACTTTATACTTTATACCAGCTCTTGACCAACACAAAACAAACACCTTTCAGTAAACGTTTACTAAATGTTTATACTAGGTCTTGACCTCAGGAAACCAGAAAACCCAGTTTACCAAATGTCTGAATCAAAAAGAGCTTTTTGGTAAACATTTACTAAATGTTTATACTTTGCTAGCTCTATTCTACCTGAAAGGGGGCTCATGAAACATTTAGTAAATGTTCATATTAAGTCTTGATCTCAGTAAACCAGAAAACCCAGTTTACCAAACGTCTAAATCAAAGAGAGCTTTTCAGTAAATGTTTACTAAATGTCTATACTTTGCTAGCTCTATTCCACATGACAGGGTGCTCATTAAACGTTTAGTAAATGTTCATACTAGGTCTTGATCTCAGTAAACCAGAAAACTCAGTTTACCAAATGTCTGAATCAAAAAGAGTTTTTTGGTAAACATTTACTAAATGTTTATACTTTGCTAGCTCTATTCCACCTGACAGGGTGCTAATTAAACGTTTAGTAAATGTTTATACTAGGTCTTGACCTCAGTAAACCAGAAAACCCAGTTAACCCAGTGTTTGTATTCTAAATCGAAGACAGCTTTTCAGTAAACGTTTACTAAATGTTTATACTTTGCAAGCTCTATTCTACCTGAAAGGGGGCTCATTAAACATTTAGTAAATGTTCATATTAAGTCTTGACCTCAGTAAACCAGAAAACCTAGTCTACCAAATGTTTGTATTCTAGATCAAGGAGAGCTTTTCTGTAAATGTTAACTATTTGTCTATACTTTGCTAGCTCTATTTCACAGGACAGGACCCTCGTTAAACGTTTAGTAAATGTTCATACTAGGTCTTGATCTCAGTAAACCAGAAAACCCAGCTTACCAAATGTCTGAATCAAAAAGAGCTTTTTGGTAAACATTTAATAAATGTTTATACTTTGCTAGCTCTATTCCACATGACAGGGTGCTCGTTAAACGTTTAGTAAATGTTTATACAAGGTCTTGATCTCAGTACATCAGAAAGCCCAGTTTACCAAATGTTTATATTCCAAATAAAAAGATAGCTTTTCTGGAAACGTTTACTAAATGTTTATACTTTGCTAGCACTATTCTACAACAATTACTAAATGTTTATACTTTGCTAGCACTATTCTACAACATTTACTAAATGTTTATACTAGGTCTTGACCTCAGTAAAGATTTTTGAATCTTGAATTTACACAACACAAGGCAACCATATTCACCATTAGTGTTGAACACAGATGGACTCTGGCCTCTAACCTTCTGGCCTTTACCCATGCATGCAGTGAACACACACACACACACACACACACACACACACTAGTGATCAAACACACACAGTGACAGCAGTGAGCGGTGGGCACTGCCCCACTACACCTCACCGTTGATCTTATAGACCCCTGTATTTTGTTACCAGACCACCAATTTTCCACTTTTTTCCACTACTTCTCAGTAGTTTTGAGAAATTGACCCAGGGAGCAGAGAGCATGAAGGGCCTTGCTCAGGAGTCCCGCAGTGGCAGCTTGCTGAGCCCAGGTAGCGAACCCTTAACCCTGTCATCAGCAGCCTGGTTCTCTAACCACTAAGCCCCCACTGCCCCGCCACACCTCACTGTTGATCTTATAGACCCCTGTATTATTTTACCAAACATTTTTCATTGAAAACAGAACTTTCTCAGTATAAAATTACGGCAGTGTCAAATATACGCATGTTTTATAAAATAAAAAACCTCATGTTTTGACTTTTGAATCATTAAATCATTAAAGTTTTGCTTTATATCTCTGCAGAAACATCTGGAGTAAAATGAATGTCTTGTACTTAATGATTCATTTGACTGGAATGACATAATATCTCAACAGCGAGATACTTTCTAGTAACTGCAAGATGTTGATTATCATCATGACGTGTGTTTTTAACTAAATAATATCTCATAATTACAAGACACTCTTTTTTTTCATATTTACAAGATGTCCTGTCTTAATTATGACATTGTGTGTGTTGTCGTTATGGCGTAATATCTTATAATAAGAATTTTATTGTAATCACAAGATGTCACACATGTTGTCTTATGATAAGTCAAATTCAGAACTGTCAAACAAACACATACACATAATTAACTTAACATAATTTACTTCTTATTTTTAGGAATGTAAGAGTTTATGTTTTTGCATAAATAAATAGAGGTCCCTGACATTGACATCAGAAGTAAAGTGGCATATGCAGCAGTGTACTTATAAAGTGTATGACACTGTACAGAGGTCCCTGAAATGATATAACATCATATAATATTAAAAGATCTGCGTATGATCAGTGCAAATGTAAACTCTTATCAAATATAGACTCTTAAAGTAATAATATTATTGTTATTAGCGAAATATTATTATTGTTCTTTGGCTCCGATTTAATTAGAGAGGAAATATAGGTTAGACATATGAATAGTACTCTATGTGAGAAGATTTTTCTCATTCATTTATGGATGTAAATGTAAATTTCCACGTTTTATGAAGTTTGTATGTAAGGGAAAGTAACAGTATGAGCTTATTTATGAGGGAAACTGAAGGGGCTCCTGAATACAGCTAACTGCACACTAGCTAGCCACCCAGCTCACTTTAGCCTCAGGAAAGAGCAGCAGCTGCTATTAGATGGATAACTTTAGTGAAATTAGGTAAATAGGTCTTCAGAAACCCCCTCGTTGCCTTATATATTCATCTAAACTCTTTTTCTCACCTAAATTCACTTAAGTAGCTCTAGAGCTAGCTAGCTAGGAGGCTGAGCTCGCTAGTGCTAGCTTGACTATGCTATGCTAGCTATGCTAGCTATAGCTACTCCACTAACTAGCTGGTTGACTCTCTTGGGCAGGTTTTCATGCTTGTAGACTACATAAACCATCAGATTTAGGTGAAAGGGGAAGCTGTAGTGGTCAAGAGCTTAACCAGTCAATCAGCTTGACCAGGGGTTGACGATATGAGGATTGTACCTTACAAACTGATGGACATAATATAGCTATATATAGCTTCCCATTAGCGTTACCTGGCTGACAGGCTACACAACACTACTTCTGTTTACGGCTGAACGTTAGCTAACGTTAGACCACAGTGATAATATAACCCTAATTAACTTAAGGTTAATTAACTTAATTATTAACTTAATAGGCTACCTAGCACTAGTACGCAGAAGCTATAGCTGGCTAGCTAGCCTATAGCTAGCTGTCTGCTTGTCAACTAATGTTTGTGTTTTAAACACAGTGATAATATAACCCTAATTAAGGTTAATTAACTTAATTAGTGCTAGCTAGGTAGCTAGCTAGCTAGCACTAGTATGCAGAAGCTATAGCTGGCTAGCTAAGCAGCTAACATAGCATAGCTATCCTATAGCTAGCTGTCTGGCTTGTCAACTAATGTTTGTGTTTAAGCAAACATTAATTAAGTTAATTAACCTTAATTAGGGTTATATTATCACTGTGTTTAAAACACAAACATTAGTTGACAAGCCAGACAGCTAGCTATAGCTAGGATAGCTAGCTACGTTAGCTGCTTAGCTAGCCAGCTATAGCTTCTGCGTACTAGTGCTAGCTAGCTACCTAGCTAGCACTAATTAAGTTAATTAACCTTAATTAGGGTTATATTATCACTGTGTTTAAAACACAAACATTAGTTGACAAGCCAGACAGCTAGCTATAGGCTAGCTAGCCAGCTATAGCTTCTGCGTACTAGTGCTAGGTAGCCTATTAAGTTAATAATTAAGTTAATTAACCTTAAGTTAATTAGGGTTATATTATCACTGTGGTCTAACGTTAGCTAACGTTCAGCCATAAACAGAAGTAGTGTTGTGTAGCCTGTTAGCCAGGTAACGCTAATGGGAAGCTATATATAGCTATATTATGTCCATCAGTTTGTAAGGTACAATCCTCATATCGTCAACCCCTGGTCAAGCTGATTGACTGGTTAAGCTCTTGACCACTACAGCTTCCCCTTTCACCTAAATCTGATGGTTTATGTAGTCTACAAGCATGAAAACCTGCCCAAGAGAGTCAACCAGCTAGCTGGTTAAACTGTATGAGCAAGGTGGTTGACCAGCAAGACCAGTTCGCCCACATTCGTCCACCAGTATGACCAGCTTCGGTCTATCAGTTGGTCAAGCTGTTTTCACATGGATGGCCTTGACCTGGCCACCTTGACCATCAAGGTCCAGTTTAAAACAGTTGTTAAACCAGCAGAAGTTGGTGTTGAGCTGGATGGGTCAGCAGGAATTTATGTATAGCTTCAATTTTGGCATAATTCTGGTAAAATGCAATTTCGGGATATCCTAGACCGACTGGCCTTCGATACAGAGCTAGACAAGAGTGAGCGTTTTATCTCTAATGTCTCCAATGAATCTAATGTCTGATTTCTGCTTTTAGGATGACCGGACAAAGTGAGCAGTGTCTGTTCTTCGTCTCTGTGCCAGACCTGAGCAAGCTGTGCGGTGTTTTTCTGGCCTTTCAGAGCTGCTGTGACGAAGGAGAGCTAAGAAATAAGCAGATAAAAACATGCAGGTGAATAAATGACAACGTGGACTAGTTGACTTTCTCTAAGGTACTATAAATATAGTTGTGAAGACATGCATACACAATGGGCCGGACAGAGATTAAGCCTAGTCATGGCCTATATTTTTCTTATCCAGGACAAGCTCCCTTTAAAATGATGTGTAGAACTGGACTAGGCTCACACCCTGTCTCAGAAACGAACATTTCATGACCAAAAGTATCCAGACATCCCTTCAAAACAGTGAATTTGTTTGCACACTGTTTGCTGCACACATTGCTGACATTGTTCGATTGCATGGCTGTTCAAATACACAGCTTACAAATCTCCATAGAAAAGCTTGAGCTGAATAGTCTGGAGCAGCCAGGCAAGAGTCTTCTGTCAACTAGGAGGGTATAAAGCCCCCGAACATTGGCCTGAAGAGCAGTGAGACTGTGTTCTGGGGTAATGAAGTTCAATCCAGAGCTGAAACGATGTTTATGACCCAGAACTAACGTCGGTGTCTAATTTCAGTAATGCTCACTAATGTTAAATCAAGTCCTCATAGCTATGCGTCAGTATCTCCAGAACATCAATTTTCCTTCCAGGTCATTGTGGAGAATTTCTGTTGGTCCCTTTATCTTCAAAATTGGACTCAATATCAAACTGATTTTAATAGACTGGCATTGTCACAAAGCAGCTTTACAGGAATCAGTAATAAGACAGCAGATCAACAGAATATAAAGACCCCCACTTTGGGACAAACCAAGACCCATCATCCCCTGATTAGAACTATTTATAAATTATTGATAATTGTCACCAAACCGCATAAGACCATCTCCTGCTCTGGTGGCTGAAATAATCGTAATATAATATGTAACTAATATAGTCATGGTAGAGACAGTAAGAATAATTAGAGTAATGATGGTCAATGGTGGTAATAATGGTTGGTGTGGTGCAACAGATAACACCACTACCTGCCACTGAGCTACCACACCATGTAGGAGACTGGGGTTCGATTCCCGGGCTGGGTGACTATGCTGCGCTACACCAATAAGAGTCCTTGGGCAAGACTCCTAACACTACACTGGCCCTCCTCTGTAATATGAGTAACCTTGTAAGTCGCTCTGGATAAGAGCGTCTGCTAAATGCTGTAAATGTAAATGTAAATAATAATAATAATAATTATAGTGGCAAAGTCCATGTACATTTAAACATAGTTGATAGGCAGGTAGCAGTGGCAGTAGGGTGGGCAGCTGGTCTGATGCAGGTGGCAGGGAACCATGGTGGTCAATCTGGTGTGTGGGCAGCTGGTTTGACTCAGGTGCAAAAGGGGCCCAGCAGTTTTCCATCAGGTCAGGCCGGATAAGTGGGCAGACATTAACTCTGAGAAGTTAAAGAGATAGAATTAGTGCTGAATGGATTCATGGAGAACAGAGAATGTGAATATTATCAGAGTGTAAGAAGGTAACACCGCCACGGGAACACCCTGAAACTCTGGCATCCATCCGCTCCACCATCCAATATAAAGTGAAAAATGGCAAAAATAGAGAGACAAGGTTTTTGCACAACTGCGATGATATATACATGTTTTTAGTTTATTTAGATGCTTTTTTTGAGAGGTATGTTGTTTTGTTCACATTTTTTTCAGAGAACTTCTGCTTTTGTGTTCAGACGTTGTTGCTTCTCCTGTGCTGGGCTCTTGCGGGGGGCTCAGCGTTATAATGGCTGTAAGTATGACAGTTAACTTGGTGTAGTTTGTCACGGCACAGTTACCTCAAGTGATACTGTGATAGATACAAGTCTGCCCACACAGGAAGTATCTCTGCTTCCTTGCAGTTATCAGCTTCCCCCAGGTTCAGCAGAATCATGACTTTAGTGCTGTGCTGAGAGTTACAAGTAAATAGTTTTCAGATTGTAATATGGAAAGCATAACATTTACTCCAACTCTTTTTATTATTATTAAATATGTGTGTAGTACAGTCTTTCTGCCCCAAATGAACAGTTCAAATAAATATTTAAAAGCCCAATATTGCCATGACATTCATATCCATTATGAGTGTATATAAACTTCTGACCAATGTGTATCTACACTCACGGGCGATTTTTTTTAGGAAGATTGCTAGTCAACACAAGGTGTTGAAAACTTTCCTTGTGTTAGAGATGTAGGAGAACTTTCATGCTCTCAAAATCTCCAGTTCTACCACCCCTCCAAAGGTGTTTTACAAGATTCACATCTAGTGACTGCAAAGTCACTGAATAACTCTAAACTCATTGTCATGTTCAGGAAACCAGTTTAAGATACTTTAGCTTTGTGACATGTTGCAGCATCATGCTGGAAGCAGCCACCAGAAGATGGTAAACTGTGGCCATTAAGGGATGCACATGGCAGCAACAATACTCAAAAAGTCAGTGGCATTCAAGCAGGGATTGATTATATTATATTACATTTTAGATTTTATTATATTAGATTATTATATAATATAATATAATATTATATTATATAATATTATATAATATTATATTAAGAACAGACCCAGAGTGTGGCAAGAAAAAAAATTCTGTGTCCTTCAGCAGAAATCAAGATTCATCAGACCAGGTTATGTGTTTTCCAAGCTTCAGTTGTCCAGTTTTGTTGAGCCTATGCCCACTGCAGCCTCAGCTTTCTGTGCTTGGCTGACGAGAGCAACACCCAACATGGTCTTCTGCTTTTGTAGCCTCAGGGCTTGATGTGTTGTGTTGTGAGGTGCTTTTCTGCTCACCAAAATTGTACAGAGTCATTATTTGAGTTACTGTAGCCTTTCTGTCAGCTCAGTCTGGCCATTATCTGTTGATCTCGCTCATCAGCAAGGCGTTTCCGTTTGCAGAACGGAAGCTCACTGGATGTTACTGCTCACTGCACCATTCTGAGTAGAGTCTACTTAAGCCAACCTGTCTGGCATCATCAATCATGCCTCACTCAAAATCACTTATTTTGAAGCCATTGGCCTGACTATCTGTGTGATTGTATGTATTGCACTGCTGCAACATGATTGGCTGATTAGACAATTGCATAAAAGAGTAGGAGTGCAGTAGGTGTAGGTGTGCAGTACTAATAAACTGCACAGTGAGTAATCGAGTCCCTCTTTTTCTGTTACGAAATATTGCATAAGAATAGGTTTATCAATTATGCGTGTGTCTGTGCGTGACAGTGTGTGTATGCGTGCCTCCACAGTCTGTGCTCAGGCACGCTCCGTGAGAAGGCAAATGGCTGGTGCACATTCCAGACATTCTGTCAGCTCTCTTCCTCTTCTGGATTCAAGCCAACACAAAGCAACGGCACAGAAAGGAAGTGTCAAAGTCAGCTAATGAGCTGCCCGTCTATTTAACCCTGCTGTGGAGCTCTTGATGTCGATCCGACGAGCGCGACAGGAGCTTTTCATTCATGTTGCGCGTTCGGTGTCAGATTCTAGACCAAGCCTTTCACTTCAACCAGCAGCTTTGGTGACATTTTGAAATAGTGGTAAATAATTAACTGTGTTGTGGTTATGTAACTGTCTTTCATACTTACACAGCCAGAGGCGACACACGCAACATGATATCAGAAAAGAGTGCTGGTGATTTCTCATTGTCTTGATTACTGTTATTTATTATCATGCATTCTCTCATAGGTCAGTGATATTGGTGATCTTTCAGACTGACACATTTTATAGTAAATCAGAAATGTAGCCAGTCACTGTCTACTCTGTTTGTCTTTGTCACTCTGAAATCTTCCCTAGATAACATTTTTCAAGACAGGCTTCATCCAGGCCTATGCGCTGAGGCACGGTCTACAGGTCAGTTTGGTCAGATCTAAAGAGCTAGATCATGCAGTCAACCAGTCAACCAGTCAGATTAGCTCACTGTAGCTAGGTAGTGTGCTGTAAAGTTAAAATCAGTGTGGAAACTGTAGTTTGGATTCTAAATGAAGGCTTTGAGATATTCAAGATTGTGTTTGGCACCTGAGGCCGGAATTCTGAGTTTACAGGAGTAAAAAAAAAGATGTTGAACTGTTGAAATCTGTTTATGGGGGCACTGTCAAGGGCCATTGACCCTTGAGTTTGAAGTCTCTTTGTGCACATTAATGCTGACTGATAACAAGTAAGCAAAATGTGTTTGCATTGTCCAATCAAAAACAAGTATCTCCAAAATAGTGACTTTACAGGAGAGGGCAAAAAATGTTCTTCACTTTGAATGGAAGTCAAGGTAAATTAGGAGTTTATTTCATGACATTTAGAGCATTTCTATTGGTCTATTCATCCAGAATTAGTGACACAGCTACAGGGTTCAAACCATAGAGAAAACTTAAACCGGACAAAAACGGAGATACATGTTTATTATTAGACAGCATTGATATTTTAATGACTGTAATAATTTTGGACATTCAGTTCAGTGTTATACTATCTGCGCACACACAGTTCAGTAACAGTATTAGAACTTCCTTCTGACTTCTATTCTTGTGACTTTTTTTATTAAAGGTTTTCTAGTTTTTTTATTATGTTATGAAATATTAAGGAATCTTTGAAAGGCAGTACACGGCAGTACAAGTCCATTTGATTGCTTTTCTGAATACTGTCTTTACTGAATACTATTTAACTGCACAAAGCCTTACTATATATTCCTGTAGTAAGTAATCTTCTTTTTTTGCACTTTTGAGTTCAGATAGGTCCTCTTAAGAGGGTTCTGCCAGACAACCTGCAGACCTGTCTGTCTTACTCCATTACTACCAGACTGGCCCCTTACTGGAACAGAGCAGGCCAGTGCCTAATCGCAGGTAGGATACAGCAACAGAGAAAAGATGTCTGTAAAACAAGCTGCACTAACCTGACCTAATTGTACTTATATATTTTTTCATTCACTAGAACTACTACCTTCCTTGAATGGGATGGGGTTGTCTAATATCTTATCTAATATATATATATATTGTCTAATATCTTATCTAATATAGTCAGGTGTTGCCAATCAGCCAGGACATGTTTGGTGTCTGATGTATCCACGTTATTCTGCGCTGCAGCTACAACACTGATGTTTGTACCCCACCAGTTAGCATGCCTAAATCGTCACACACTCACTTCAGTATATGTGAAAAGGGCCCAAATTCAGACAATGCGGTACCTGCCCCACCGGGGAAGGTACCACATTGGACCATTTTAGAAAATGAATACTGGATGGGTTTGGGTCAGCTGTGCACCTGTGACTTGGTGAGTGGTTATTATTACAATTATTGACTTATCAGAGCAGGTTTGGGGTTCTGCTTAGCTGCTGTTGGACTCTAAGCAAAGCCTTAAGCTTCTCTGCTGGCCAAGCTGGAATATGTGAGGCGAACAATTTATTCTAATGACAATAAATGTACCCTATGCTGTGTTCCTGTGCCAGCCAAGGCCCCTCTAATCAGTGCCTTGTTCATCTACTTCTGACCTACTGTCTGGTCAGTACTGTGAGAAAAATGGAAGACTGGAAGAGGTGGAAAACAAGAAGCCATTCCCCCAGTCAGTGTAAGATGGTCTTCTGAACTCTGACTACTGCATGTTTCGAAAGCCCAGCACCACACACCTCCAACTTAGAGCACAAACATCAGTAGCTCTTTTCCCAACTCCAACTGCCGCCACAACCTTCTCAGGTGATCTGTGAACAGGATGTGTGCCAGAAAATGAGGAAGGCACCAGGCCCAGATGCTGGATGAGTGTCCTGTCTGCAAGTACACTATATGTTAAAATGTTTGAAGACACCCCTCCTATTAAATGCATTCATTCAACTATTTCAAGTCATGTTTTATCTGCTGCTGAAACCAGTGTGCTAATTCACACACACACAGCTACAATTCCCTGTAGAGACATATTGCCAAGGCAATAGGACTCCCTGGAGCCATTAAACGTGAACCTACTGGCACCTTGCTTAATGCCAGGCGTGGACTAGGAGTATAAATCCCCCCAGCATTGAGCTGTGGAGCAGTGGAACTGTGTTCTTTGGAGTAATGATTGGTGCCCTATCCAGTACTTTATAGTTGATTTGGGGAGTTGTGGATGAGGTGTGGTGGTGAAAAGCCAACATCCTGAATTTACTAACACTCTTGTTGCTGAATGCAATCAAATCCTCAAAACAGCACTCCTGGTAGATCTAGTACAAAGCCTTCTCTGGACAGTAGAGACAGTTACTCCAACAAATGCAGGGTAAACTCTTTTTAAAAACCCTAAGTTTAGAGGGGCAATGGATGAACAAAAGTCCAAATACTTTTGTCCATATAGTCCATATATGATAGAATACATTTGAGGTGAGAGGGAGAAAGCTGTGCAGGTTTATCCAGTTTCATTTCTGCGGGGAATGGAACTGACTTTGTTGACATTCTTGCAATAACATTATATTATAATAATTTATATTTATATTAAACTAAATTCTGTCTCATGTTCTCATCCTCTATTTAAGCCATGCACATTTGGAATTAGCCATTGGACTGTAGAATAGCTATGTGAAATATAAAGAGAAAAATAGAGAGTGATAAGGACTGAATGAATAAGCCTAATTTCTAAAAATTAAACTACAATTTTAATAATATTCCTTGATTTATAACATGTATTTTGACTTAACATGTCCAAAGTGGAGAAATGCAACCAGATGACATTTTAATTAACCTGCCCTAGTGATAACAGGCACTGGAGGTACTCCAGTGACCACATTGTTTATTCAGTATTTTCTGTGCTGTATTGTATTTCCATCTGTGCCCCTCCTGTCTTTTGTGAAACGCTGCTTTATAGGAGATTATCACCACAGATTAAATGTCATAGTTAGCATACTGCTTTGTGGTTGTGCTGTTAACGCTTAATGCAATCTGACTACATGTTCACCTCGGACCTGCTTTCTAGTGAATGGTACCATTAACGCTTGGGTCTGAGCAAAACTTCCTGTCTAAACTGAGCTAATATTTTTATATTTTTTAAACTACTTGTAAACTTAATGGTACAACAGTGATATGATATAACGTTACAACTACTGGAGATAATAAGTTTATCACAATTGCTCTTGGTTTTGTTCAGAATAGCACTTAAAGTTCAATACAGCCTCCTAAATATCATCAGTGCACAGTGATGTTTGTCCTAGTAGCACCATATAATGTCATTACCTCATAACATTTTTAAAATGATACTTAAATCATGTTTAATGTTATGTTTTTTAAGTGGGATATATATATATATATATATATATATAGATTCATTATCCTATACAGCGTATGCAGCCATCAGTGCACAGATTGTGTCTCATACAGAGAGAGTAGTGCTACGTGCTGAAACCTGGCACTGTCTTGCCTTGCCCTTGTACTGGAGGACATTTCATGGTAAAACTGCCTCTAATCGACCTTGAGCTTTGTTGTACTGTTAACGCCCTCCCACTGCTATCATAACTTTAGAGACAGCCATTATTCTTCCAGCAGAGTTTTGCAGTACTGTTACAGTGCATGTTTACAATGTTAATTTACCTTGAAAGCAGAATGTTCCCTATGTTATGAGAACATTTCATGATGAATGAACCAATAGAAATGTATCCAGAATTAGTTGTAAAATCTCACTACATAAATGCGCATTAAAGTTAAGTTGAAATGAATTGATACACTATTTGAAAAAATACACTATATGGACAAAAGTATTGGGACACCTGCTTGTTGTTTGTTTCCTCCAGAATCAAGGTTATTAAAAAAGAGTTTATTCAGCTTTTGTTGGAGTAACTCTACTGTCTCTACTGTCCAAGGAGGAAGGGTTTTTACTTTTACTTTGGAGCATTGCTGTGAAGATTTGATTGCATTTAGCAACAGAACCCTATTGAGTTCAGGGTATTGGAAAATCACCGCCTCACCTCACCTTCCAACTCCACAGCTCATAGGATGGAGCAAAAGTATAGGATAGAGCACCACCAACCATCATTCCAGAGAACACAGTTCTTTCACTGCTCCTCAGCTCAATGCTGGGGAGCTTTATACCCCTGACATTAGGCATGGTGCCAATGGGTTCATGTTTTTTTTGCTGTAGAGAGGGACTAGACAAGCTGCGTGTGTGTAATTGCACATTGGGAGCAACCGAATGCATTTGTTATAAGAGGTGTCCACAAACATTTGGAAATGCAGTGTACAAGGTTTTATTTTAACTGTGGCAATTTGAGAAATGCTCTCTCTATGTTTTGCTATTGCTGACTCTTTCCTAACAATCATATAATTTATGTTCTTCAGGACAGGACTTCCTGAGTGATGCTGGAAAGCGGGCTGCTGTTGGTATGTTGGACGTATAGAATACAGATCTTAAATATAGACCAATACTGTGGCTTTAAGCTACTCTTCAGTTCATTCAGAACATCATTAGGTGTGCATATGAAATGTAATGGACACACTCATGAATACATGCTCAACCTGTTTCTTGGTTGGTAGGATTTTATTAGTTGGTTGAAGTTGTAGGTGACATTCGGATGTTGTCTTTTTTATTGTACTGTTCTGGCTAGTAATCTGTTGCATATCAGCTATCAGCTCTGATCTGGGGTGGAAACGGTTACACACACACACACACAGTCGTAGTGTTTATTGTTTTTGCTTTTGTTGATGGTCTTTTTTTGTTGACAGTCCTTGAACTGAGTGTGAATGAGACTCACCTGTGTGTCAGTGTGGAGGCCAATACTGTAAGGCTTCCTCCCGCTTCGGTAAGAGACAACTCTTTAGTTCTAATAATGATGTGTACTAATGATATTATTGATGACCAACATGTTTTATAAGATTTCATGTTAAAATTTTTGAGACTTCTGAGCATACTTGCAAGATTTCCTTTTAGTTTGCATTGTAGTTAGAACTGCCAAAATGACAAATATGTTACTGTACATTTCACATTTGTTTGATATTTAAATACTAAAGAACGGGTGAATATAGGAATTGGGATTTTGTGTCCAAATGTCTGTGTGGTTCTAATAAAGCTATATAATAGCAATTGTTCACCATCACAGTCAGGGTTATATATATTAAGATATCAACTTAATTTAGTGTTATTGCAGATTGAAATTAAATAATGAGTTATAAAAAAGCAAGCGCAGGCTCTCAACTTGTAGAAATTTAAATATTTTGGACAAAATAACAAAATCATCAGTTGTGATTCTTAAAACAGTCAATGATTGCCAGAATCTGTAAACGTATAGTTCCTTCTTGTTCCTCGGCTGTTGTTTGGCATTTTTGAGCTCACCAATGTGTTCTTTCTTTTCAAGAATGTACATACTGATTTGGCCAATACCAATTTAATGTTCTTTTTGTATTTATTTTCTATCTTCCAGCCTAATAATGACTTGCTTCACTGGCAGTGACAGATTTTGTATTATTCTGCAGTTTTAAAATTAGTATTAAACGTTGTCACACTGTATTCTGTACTTCGGTGGGAAGTGTCCCCATGTCTATGTAAAACGCCACCAGCCAGCTGTAATGTGCTTTTTTCTTGGTGTGTCTTATGGTGCCCCCTGTGTCCTTAAAAATATTTTACTTTTAGAAGCATGCTTAAGAATATGCATTGGCATTTTACTGCATTTTGAACTCCTTGTACTTTTATCTGCTTAAAATAAGTGAAATAGTGAGTGAATAACACACCTACCATGGGACAGCTGAGCAGCCGTTTGTTAAATGACTTGGATCTCTAGGAATGGGGTAGCATACATAATAATGTATGGAAATCCCTGCACCATTTACCTAAATGGATGTAAATACTCTCACATTAAAGATAAAAGTCACTTTGAGCTCATTCATTATTTCATGTCACCTCTTAAAGCTGTGGTAGTCTAAACTATTTAAAAAATCTGAAACTTTGTCCATGTCCAAATATTTTTGAAGCTGACTATACTTCTACTACTGAACAACAGTGAATAAAGCCAAATGTAGTTGATGTAAATCCGGTCAATTCAAATGTGCCTCATGTAGTCAGTTTTAAAAAGAGTTTCTGTTAGTTTTCTCTTTTATTATCTTAAGCTAGTTCACTGCCAAGTTTGAAGCAAAGCCTAATACTGAATGTAATCCACATAAATAATAATATATGCTCTGGGTGACAAAGCTTCAATGAATTTGTAAGTGGTGAACTTTCGCTTACACTTTTAGCATATTTCATGACATGACCTTTGGTCCAGTCACACTACACCCACTTCAGGCAATCTGAGTTCAGCACAGGTGAACCTTAGCCCTACGTGACTCCTAGAGGAATGGCTTTCTCACGTTCAGCCTGAGTTGAGTAGCTAAGACAAGCCTCAGGCTCCCCCCAGTGTTAAAGAGATTATAGCCTTTCTGTCTCCACAGAGATTTGATCTTAATAGTGCCTAAACTCTAGGTAGTCTCTTGAGATTCTAATAACTTGAATATAAATACAGAAGTCACATATTCTTTTTCTGCTTAACCTCATTAGTCTCTGTGTTTATCTGGATGGTGAAGGTTTTGTCAAGTTTAGGATCCTGTTTTGGAAAGTAGTCACTTCTGATTATCCTGTCTCTCGTCAGTTGGAAGACTTTGACGTGCCCCCTCTTGTGGTGAAAAACTTTCTCAGCAGCAGAGAGGCAGTTCTCCACATCACAAAGCCAAATAACTGGTGCTACATACTGCCAAGGTAGGCCTCCTCTTTGTGGGTTAGTAGATGTTCAGTCATAACATACAGTTTAGGCACCAGCACAATGGTCGTGACTTTGTGAAATGCTTTTTATAAAGCCCTCACATTTATTATACCTTTCATTTTTAGTTTTACAGCATAACTAGATAGTTATGGTAGAAACAAAGTCAGTCAGTGTTGTTAATGGTTCTCTGTGGTTTAACGCTCTGTTCAGAATTGTTCACAGTAAGGGTGATATGAACCAGACATCTGAAGAGGTTAATGCCTCTGAAATCAATATAACAGAAAGTAATAACACAAAATGCTTACAAATATGCTGCCTGATGTTCAAGACTTATTTTGCCTAAAACAGAAATATCCAAAGGGTAAGAGCATAACCCCCAAAAAGCTAGCCAAAGTCTTAGGTTTGCCAAAGACCATCTTGATGTCTCACAATGATCCTGGCTTTGTGAAGTGCTTTCCTTAAAGGCCACATATTTAATGTACTTTATTTTGGTTTCTGATATTCTTGATAGTTAAGGCCTAAATACCTAAGGTCAGTCAGTGTGGTTAATATACAGTGCTCTGTTCAGAAGGTTTCACAGCAGTGGTGATATGGACCAGACATCTGGGAAGTTTAACGCCTCTAAAATCTATATGACAAAAATTCCTTTTTTTCATTTCTTCAGTTAATTTCTTTTTTGAGACGTAGCCTTAAACTGAAAGAACTCAAAAGACCCCAAAGACTAGCCACTGCTGTCCAAAACAAATGGCCTTCCTTAGGTTTGCCAAAGACCATCTGGATGTTCCACAGTGCTTTCTGAGAAATATGTGTTATATGGACAAATGAGACAAAAGTGGAACGTTTTAGCTGAAATAGACAATTCTGTGTTTGGAGACTCGAGAGCATCATAATTTGAGGCTGCTTTTGCTGCCTCCGGGCCTGGATGCCTTATAATCACAGAGGAAACAATGAATTCAAATGTGTATTAAAACATTTTAGTGGAGAATTTAAGTCCCTGACCTCAAGCTGAAGTTAAGTTGTTGGTAAAGCAACAAGACAATGACCAAAACACACAAGTAAACCAACTAAAGAAACATTGGAGACCCTAAAAGGGGCTGTGGCATGACTCGAAGAGAGCTGTGCACTCAAAACAGCTCAGAAATATTGAGCAACTGAAACACATTTGCACGAAGGAATGGGCCAAAATTCTTTTGCAACATTTGGTGGAGGTGTTCACTTACTTTTTTTTTAGCCTGCACTGTGGATGTGTTTCTCAGTGTGCTCAATAAAAGGCATGAACAGTAAATTTAGTATTATAAGGTAGACTGTGTTGATAATTGTGACTTAGATAATGATCAGTAATCTCAGAATTCATGTAAAATTGGTAATCAGCGCTGAAATCCAGGTCATTTATGAGTATGCTTAGATTAGACTAGGAATTTTTCATGTGTATTTCATGTATAATCCACTTCTTGACATTGTACAAAACGTATATATGTTTGTGTGTGTGTAACTAGCATGAAAAGAGGCCAGATCATCAGTGTCAGTCACAAGATGCCACCAGAGTGTCCATTCCATTCTTACGCAGAGCTTCAAAGTCACTGGACCAACACGGTACAAAATTACGTCATACACTCCATATCATGACAAGATAATTTGGTAAAAAAATGTAGGTTTTAGTGGTTCAGTAACAAGCATATAAAGGCAGGGCTAAGTGCTTGGCCTGTAGGGTAGAAAGCAGCCAACAGAGGCATTTCAGCTCCCGACACCATCATGGCATCCAGTGGGAGGGTTAACATTTGCAAGGTTGCCACCCTTCACTATAAAATAGATGGAAAACTCCTCTCTATTTAATCAAGACAAATTTGGCCTTCGCCGTTAACCCATTAGTGCAGTGAACTCACACACTGAGACATTAGTGAGCAAACATACACAGTGACAGCCCAAAGTGGTGTGCACCCATCGCTGCGGCACCCCGGTGAGCAGAGAGGGTTAAGGGTCCTGCTCAAGGGCCCAACAGTGGCAGCTTCGAATCCACAATAGCCTAGTGCTTTAACCACTGAGCCACCTCTGCCCCATTCAATTGGGGCAGAGTCACAGACACAGCAGAACTGAATTCCAACCGCTTGGGGGCGCACTAGCCAGGTTCAAAACAGCAGAGGTACAAGGAATATTTTGTTGCTCTCCTGCAAAAACCTTGTTTCTTTATTTTTGCCATTGTTTTTTTATTTGCCGCGCCTTCTTTATGGTCTTTACATTATATCAAACCAGTAGAAATGCTCCAAAATGACTTGGAATAAAATCTTTTACTTTACTTTTTGACTTCCATTGAAAGTTGAGATTTTTTCATTTGTCTTAAGTTTGTACCAAATTTAATATATATATATAAATAAACATTGTTTGGATTTTTAAAATAATATATATATAAATTTGATCCAATATATATAAATAAACATTGTTTGGATTTTTACCCCTCCAGCAAAAGGACATGAATCATCCTTGTGTATGTTATACACAGTGTGATAATGACACACATCAGTTTACAGCACCTCATTATTTTGAAATTAGCCTTTCCTTGTATCGTCAAATGAAACCAGCAGGGATTATATTTCTCCTTGAATTCTCAGTTTCTGTGAAGGCCAGTGCAGTTCATGTGCTCCTGCCTGTGGCCTCTCCACACCATGTGTTTTCCATTCACTCACTGTTTTCTGCATAGGGTTTTATCACCTTCACTCTCACAGACGTGTAAATCTGCTGTCACTTCTGACGGCAGCTCACTGAGACACATGCTAGGAGTTTTGAACCCTTTGAAATATTCCTCTGAAATATACGACATGTGAAAGACTGCGTGCACTTTTTGTGCGTGTGTGTATTATTGTGTGTGTGTGTGCACAGAATTTTAGCTTTGTTTACAGTTGAGATTGAAATCTAACCTTTGATCACAAACAAACCCAGTATATACTGGCAAGGCCTGGTGCACACACACACACACACACACACACAACTGAATCTAGAGCAGTTGTTTAATTTGGCTGTGCATCATGATTTACTTCTAAACACAGCATTGGAAGTTAACCTGTCCTAAGGGTCACAAATGGGCAGAGGACAGTCTATTTACCCTAGTGGTGTAGAGCTTTTATAGACATATGAGCAAAGGTGATGTTTCACTTTCTGTAATATTTGGGGTCCCTCTAGGAAGAGTTACTGAATGTGAAGCTGAAAAAGGATCACTTATGGGGGTTTCTCTGCTGTAAAGAGGCAAAAATACAGATTGGAAATTGGAAAAAAAGACTAATTGGAAATACAGTAATACTTTATTTTGAACTCTGTATTAACTCATTACCAACCACAGTCTACAAGCCTTGGCCAGCATATATAGATTTATAGAGGCCTTTTTTTACATCACACACAACCTATACAACATCAAAACATCAGCTAATTGATGTAAAACAAGCCAATGGAAGTACATTGCATTGAAATACATTTGACTGTCATTAGAGAAAAGGTTATAATTCTAACAAAGGATATGTGTAGTAGAAAGGAGAGCCTATGGAGGTTTGTGTTTTAGGGGCCCAGGGTTAATTTATCCTTTAATATTAACAGAGGGTAATGGAAAACTGAATCCAACGACTACGGTTTCCATTACCCACTCCTATAACTTAATAATAACTCTAATTTTGCACTTTTTATCATGTAGTAAGTGAATAATAAGCCTTAGGATGTAAACGTCTGTCAGTGTAAAGGCGTTAATTTGCCCCTCATTCCACTGTATTACGTTACTTGTGAAACTCTGTTGCTGTAAGATTTATTGGGCCTGTTTGCTTTTCCCTGACTCTGAGGCCCTCACTTGCAGATTGCAGAGAAGTGTAATTTTCAGAAACTAGTACAACCCTCTCTCTCTTTCTCTGTCTCTCTCTAGTATGGATATCATCTGCCCCCACTGAATGAAGATGATGTGGTGTACTGCAGTGTGTATTTCAAACTGGTTGGCGAGAAGCTCTTCACGTATCTTTTCATCAGTCATTTGTACAGGTAGTACATGTAAGACACTGTAAGACACTGACTAGACATATATTCAACATGTGCATCCATAATTTTGGACTGGGGGGAAAATGTACTTCACGGTGGCGGGATCATAAACATGTTTGTAAAATATATCTGATTTAAACTTAATTAGTTTTTTAATTTGGTTGTACATCGTGATATGCTTCTAAACACGGTTGAAAGTTAACCCTTGTGTAGTGTTAACATTCTGTATACTGCACATGTCTTAAAGGTCAATAAGGACCCGAAGACTGTTTACCCTGATGGTGTGAAGATTTTAGAGACATATGAGTGTTTCACTTTCCGTAGTGTTTGGGGTCACTCTAAGAAGATCTATTGAATTTGAAGCTGAAAAAGATCATTTTGGGGTTTTCTCTGCAGTAAAACAAAGGGGCGGATCATCCTGACCCTTAAGACAACGCAAGGATTAAGAAGTTTGTTTTCCTTCTCTTGTAAAGCTCTGTATTTAGGGTTTAAGCTCTGTATTCTCTCAGGGACTTCAACCACAGTCTACAGGCCTTGGCCAGTAGGGGGCAGCCACCCAGCATATGTAGATAGTAGATGTTTGTGTATGTTTGTTTAATTTGTGATATTTGTGACAGATTTTTTCATAATTTATTTCATGATATAAAATAAAAACAATTTTTATATACTTATTTTATTAAGAATATTTTACTTCTGGGTTTTATTAAAAAAAAGAAAGGTACTTTAAGTGATATTATGGAGAAACCACATTTAGGTTCCTAAAGAACCACTGATTAAGGGATGTATAAGATATGTGTGATTGTGAAGAACCTTTACATTGGCCTTTGCATCAAGAGAACTTAAAAAGGTTCTTTAAAGAAATCTCTTTAACAAACATGGTTCTTTAGGGAACAAAAGGTGGTTCTTCTCAGGCATCACTTAAAGAACCCTTTGTAGCACATTTACTTTTAAGAGCACAGCACTCCAAATTCTCCTCAAAATTATGATTCTTATAACTGGGGTCAGATTTTCCTTGTTCACACCGGCGCCAGTGTTTCTGATGACATCTAGTCAGACTCTAAACTTAAGATCAGCATCAGCATCTTCTGTAACCTATTTGCTTGGCCAGTTCATTTGACCCGCTATAGTGTCGGTTGTTGTTGATTAACAGTGTTTGGTGTCTGTCCTTAAAACCTAAACTGCTCAGATATCCACTGAGTTGTATTCGGATGCAGCCATTGCAGTTCTTTCCCCGAGTTGACCTGCAGGGGGTGCTTGGAGCCTTTGCGTCAGATCTGAGGAGACTTCTGGATAACGTTTGTGGCTTTCCAGTACAAATGACCAACAAGCCCCGCTACCACACTACCAAACTGAGCAGACCTGTCTCACAGGTATGAGGCAATTATGAATTTTTGTTTTGTTTTGATTGGTTATTTATTCATTTTTTGTACATGCTCACTAAGACTTTACATATACATATTCACTATTAAATTACATGGTTTATTTAATGTGTTTCTAAATGATTGACTGTGAAATGCCTAGATGGTTATTTATTGTAACACAGTTGAATAGCATGTTAACTTCCGGTTTGGGATGTATTTAAAGTTTTGGATTCCTTTGACTGGGTTCCTTAAATGATTCCTTAGAAGACCCACCTTTGGGTCCACAAAGAGCCACTTTTATAAAAGATATATACACAGACCAGCCATACGATTAACACCACTGACAGGTAAAGTGAAAAACATTGATTATCTTTGTCTACAGTGGCATCTGTCTTCCAAGGTTTTGGGCAGCAAATAAACAGTCAGTTTTTGAATCTGAGACGCTTTCACAAATACCAAACTGTGATGGCTAGACAGCTGGACCAGAACATCTTCAAAACATCAGGATGGTATTGTGAGGTTTTGTGGTATGCAGTGGTCAGTACCTACAAAAGGTGCTCCAAGAAAGGACGACCAGTGAACCAGCGGCAGGGTCATGGGCTCCTGAGGCTCATTGATACTTATGGAGGTCCCACCTCTCAACGTACAGGACCTAAAGGATCTGCTGCTAACATCTTAGTGCCAGATACCACAGGACACCATAAGAGGACTTGTGGAGTCCATGCTTTGAATAGTCAGATCTGGACCTACTCAATGGTAGGCAGGTAGTGTTAATGTTATGGCTGATTAGATATCTATGGGTATGTGTGAAGAAGTTAATGTAAAGGTTCTCTATACTTGCATCTCCTCTTTAATGGAATCACTCAAAGAACCCTTGGTAGCACCTTTATTTATAATACATGAGTGTATTTCTCTCATGTTTTTGGATAATTGAATTATGGCGTGAGAGCTAATCCATTCTTAAACGAATTAGTGGCATAGGAAATTATAAGACACAGCTCAGAACACTTCAGCGAGCGTATAGTGATTATTTGCGAGCACATCTTTCAGTGAGAACGCTAGCACATTTACACCATTTAAATAGAGCTCCAAGTGAAATCCATGGTGGAATCTGGGTTTTCATTCACACAGATTAAATTTCTCTGTAATTCGGCACCGTGTAATTGAGTGTATTGCAGCTTGTCCATCTGTTCACTTCGTGCATGTTTGTGTTGGACTGTAGCGGCATTTCTTTTTGGCCAAGGTGGAGCCGCTCCATTGTGAAACCACAATATGAATTCTTTAATACTCTTGTGTTGTATTTTCAGCCAGAGACAGTGTGTCTCTCACCTGACCCTGTGAGCAAGAATAATAAGCCAGCTGCCCCAGTGTGCTCTTAACTTTGGCAGGCAGGCTGTGAACATTTTCCTGCTCATAGATGATAAATTACTGCTTGAATCCAGCTGAATGCACGTAGGGAAAAGTACCTCGAACATAAGAGAAAGTTTGTGTGTGTGTTTGTGAGTACAGTGGACAGCACTATCTGATGTAGCACTATCTGATGTAACTCTTTTCCCGGCTTTCTGAATAATATAAGCTGACCATATAAAAAAAACAAAAAAACAGGAAAACAAGTTATAGGAAAACTCAGAGTTTCCAGGCAGAACAATAACTGTCCCTACATTAGGTCATTTCCTCTCGACTGGATTCCAGTCCACAGATGTAGAGAAACTCTAGCAATGTCTGCCAGGCGTATCAGCTTTATTTATGCTGGCCGAGGCTCACTTTGGTGATATTAAACTATGACAAGCGAAGTGGAGCTGATGGGAAGAAAACAATTTGTGTCATTCCCTGAGAGTTAGTGCAGATGGAGCTGTGTTTTAACCCTGCTGGGCACTGGTGATTGATAATGACAGCACCAGACCAACCTTGATAAACTGATCGTGATTAGATTATGGTTCATGTACAAGAGGCAAACACAAGCAGCAGTCATGACATTGCAATGTTGTACTTTCAAGGTCTTTGAAAACAAATGGTTGTTACTCATCCAAGTAGGCTTCTGTGATCAGTTTTGAAACCACCACAGCTGTGCTCTGTATTTTACTTCTGGCAAACCACACAACTCTAAAAGCATGTTTAACATCTCTCTGTAAAAACTGTACAAACCTTAACGTCTTGGTGATGTATTTGCATTCCTCAAATGGGTTCCTCTGAGGTAGAAGTATTCAAACTTTTTCCTCATGAGGCCCCTTGGCAGTTTTTTGAGAAGTTGCCCCCCCCCAACTAAAACAAATATGTATGTATTTAAGGAATCAGGTTAAATCATCCTATTTTAACTGGCTAATTAATATAACAATCAGCACATTGGAGCTTCTCCTCTTTTCAGCACATATACACATAACTAGGGATGTCTTGAGCCGATCCAATGACTCGGGATCAGGGACTTTTTTATTAATAGATGGGGTATTGGCTTTTAAGAATTCAGTCCTCTTCAGAGTGCCATCTATCATCCTTCTCTGCATTAATATACATGATCCTCTGCTGCTGCAGTGACAGATTTCAACTATCAGAGACTGATCTGTTACCTTACTTCAGTGAACAAAACAAAACAGAGCTTTATTGGAACTGATAAAAGCGGTGATGTTACCAGTTAGCAGCCAAAGCTGGCTTCTAATCCTAACTCCCATTCCACCCTAAATAGTACCGCAGTAACATTGTGTACATTTCACCAACAGAATGTGGATGATCAGAATGATCAGATCAGAACTTTCTGCCGTTTTTTGCCTGCGCTGCCAAAACCACCCAGTTTGGTCGTAGTTTTGCATTAACAAAGATATTTTACTGCATTATCTCCATTTAGGAAGATCTAATGTTCCTCCCATCCCATCTTTACTCTTGATTTACACCTGGTTAGAAACCAAACTATGGTGGAAATGCTCTGTTCTACCAGCGAGAGAACCTCGCTCCTTTCTTTGGTTCTAAACCAGCTCTGAGCGGTGCATTCAGAACTGAGGAGGAGGCTAATGAAGCTAATAAAGTTGCTCCAAACAAAGTCAATCTGTTTAGACTACTGATGTTTGCTGTTGTGTACTAACACATCTTACGTAAGTTGTTGCTATCGGCTGATCAGCGTTAAGAGACTTGGATCGGATTGAGGGTAAAAAAACCCTTATCGGGACATCTCCAAAAAAATAATCTATTTCACTTCCACTTAAGTAGCCTAAACTCCTTTAGGGAAAACAGTTTCTATCTTGCCTGTTTTTCTCCCATGCAAGTTCAATACATTGCAAACTCACACATTTTTTACATGGACAGATAATTGCACTGCAGCCTTACCTCTCCACACACTTTGATGGAAGTAATCCCATATTTTAAATAATCATCATCATATTGTCTCTTTTTTCATGTGTTTTGTCTTTCTTTTTCTGATGTTGTTGATTTTGTAGAAATGTCGTCCATTTTGGAAATTGTGATTTGTTGCCAGTTGACAAGACATGACTGCATTTTTTTAAAAATAAAAGAAACCACCATTAATAAATTGGATTGTGAAAAATACAAAAATGTTAGATAAAAGCAGTTTTCTGGCAGAATTTTTTTTTTTTCCTTCAAATTTTCTATCTCGCTTCACACTTATGCCCCCCCCCCCTTGCAAATCTGCCCCACAGTTTGAATACCTTGGTTCTATGAGGAATGATCCATAAGGAATCTGGGCTTCCTTACAAGTTGGTTAATTTCCCAGTAACATAGAGTTCTATCATAGAAAGATACTAAATTCTTAAATGACATGCACTCACCAAGCACTTTATTAAGAACACTTGTACACATTAATGCAGTTATCTAATCAGCCGGTCGTTTGCAGTGCATAAACTCTGGTCATCCGCTTCAGGAAATGTTTAGATCAAATATCAGGATGCAGAAAAATGTGATTTAAGTGATTTTGAGCGTGTCATGATTGTTGGTGCGATACAGGTTGGTTTGAGTATTACTGCTGATCTCCAGAGATTTTTTAGCACAACAGTCTCTAGAGTTTGCTCCGAACACTATAATAAAGAAAACATGCCATGCCACTAAGAATTAAGGCTGTTTTGAGAGCATGAAGCGCTCAGTCAGTGTATATCAAACCCACAAACTGCCATTTTCCCTTCTTCGCTTTGAGCTCTCTTTAAAAACAGCGACTGTCCATGATTTCATGAAGAGTGGATCAATAGAAATGGTCCAACATTCACTCCAACAAGTTAAATGTTTTCCATATTCTACAAAGTTTGGTTAGAAAAATGCTTTTTTTGCCATGCTTTTTATATTCTTTTTAGGTCTCCGGGGCCCCACCTGCTAACTTGACTACTAAAGCCACCAGCAGACCTGTGCTGACCCAGCTCCCCAGCGGCTGTGCCCCAGGGAGGGTGTCTCTTTCTCATTTAGCACCTTCTCAGTGGCCCCTTATTCAGACTGGACATCTGAACAACATCAACCAGACAGCTACAACTAGAGAACTGGCCCCTTTTCAAACCCCCAGCACCAGTATTGAGTCATCTCATTTCTATCTTACAGACTCACACCATTTCACCATTACCTCAGTCCCACCATTCTGCTCTTCCTCCTGTCTTCCCACCATTCATCCTTCTTCCACTCAGACTGAGCCTGTCTATTCAACCCCCAAATTGGTGCCCATTTTCAAAAACAAATCGCTCAGCCGCCATGTTAACGTCACTAAGATCCTGGCCGAGAAGCAGCAGAAGCAAGCGCAGGTTCAGAGTCAGCCTATGTCTGGACCAGCGGCTAAAAGACCACACTCCTCTTCTCCTCCACCCTCCTCTGCTCTTGCCACCTTTTCTCCCTCACTCAGTCGGCCACCTGTCAAAAGGGTCACTCTGCCCTTCTGCAAGAACCAGATGAGAAACCATGGAGTCTCTGTACCTGCCCCACAGCAGCCAGTCTCTAAAACACAGCCGCTCACCATGCCTGAAGTTCCAAGCAAAAGAGGGGTAAGGAAGTGACCACAAACTTTTCACAGAAGTGATGCTCCTGGAGATCTACCTTCCTGTAAAGTAGATTAGATGCCATCTAATTACCACCTTCGAACATGCTTGATTGACTGAATTAGGTGTGGTAGATTTAGGTTGAAAGTAAAATATGCAGGAAAGCAGAACTCCAGGAGGAGTGAGCACTGATCTACAGGGTATCTACAAGACAGTCTAACATTAAATGAATTTCTTAAACTGTGTTTCCATGATTTAGTTAGACGACTGCTTTCAGTCTGTAGGATTTAGTATTCAGTAAGTACTAGATAGTATTTGGTACTTACTGTGAAACAAAGATGTAGATGAAATAGTAACAAGACTAAGGAATGGAAGTGTGGCCCTAACGGTTTAAAGAAGTACTCCAGCATTTTTCAACCTCTGTCTCTATCTGCAGTTGATTAGTACAGACAATTCTTTCCACATGTTAGTAAAAGAATACAAATGCCATTGACTTAAGGCAGATTTAGGCTGGAAATGGACAAGAATGGGGCAAACACTTTTCCCCAAGATGTGGTTGATCAGCTAAGACATGTTCAATGTCAAACTTTAGCTTTTTCAGACTAATATTGCTAACAAACTCTAAGAACCCTATCTTACACCCTCTGCTAGCCGTGTCGCAATGCTCATTGCTATCTTACCCCCTGCCAACAGTCTATTTTCATGCCTTCCGCCTGTGTCGTTTAAATAGCAATGTTGCTTGCTATTTAATATCTACGCCGATGTATGTGGTGGTCTCGAAATGAGGTGTGTTCAGGTAAACTCTGGCGTATTGCTTTCTTGGCATTGGAAAACACAGGTGCGCCACTGACTGAAAACAACCTAGGCAGACGGTCATTGCTATATTGGCAGTGAATTGTCAACCCAGATTTTTATTGTAAATATATGTTCATACACTTCTCTAATACACTAAAAACACAGTTTCACTGCACCACATCCTATGCCTGCAACAAGGCATGGTGCCAATAGGTTCATGTTCATATGATAGACAAGCTGCATGTGTGCATTTGCACACCAGTGGGTGCAACTTAAAGTAGCTGAATGACTGCATTAGAAAGGGGTACCACAAACATTTGGACACATAGTGTGTTTACAGAAATGATTTGGATGACTTTTGGTTTCTGTTGTTTGTTAACAGTGTTAGCCTCATAGCTGACAATTTTAACACCAAACATTCCTTCGCTGATCAGCTACATCCGCAGTAACTGGAAAACTGGAAATTAGATTTTTTACCAACGCACTCCTTTAAGCCTGGTGGATTTACAGGTGGTAATACTAAAGCTACCTACGTGCTAGAGAGGACATCTCAGTATACATGCCACTAATGAGAGTCAAATATGGGCCATGTGTCTGTTATTAATGTGGGTTTCTTTCAGAGGGAAGTGTTTGAGCCCCATCCGAAGAGACCCAAAGTCACCATTAAGGATGTAGATGTGGTGAAGTATGCAAAAAGCAATCAGGTACTAGCGTCCCTCTCCTCTGTCATATTTTATCCTTATTTACATTCCTGCACGTTTTAAACTCGTGAGCTCTAATTTGAGATAAATTGGCAAAATAGCAATAAACTAATACACATGTACATACATTTACAATATCTGTGACTCTCTGTCATTAAAAACAACTCAGGTTTCTCTGTTTAATTTGATTAATTCTTCTACATGAATTAATTTATTGTAAGGTGAAGTGTGTGTGTGTGTGTGAAGAGAGAGTCAGTTTGATTTATAGTCCATCAGTGCTTCAGAGTTGCTGCATATAAAACAAATGAATTGTCTGGCGGTCTCTAAATGAAATCCATTACAAGCTTGGCATGTGCTCATGACCTGGATTAGATGCCATTAAGAGTGACGAGCCAATGCATCATCCTGATGATCGTGGCAGGAAAAAGGTGCTCAGACAGTTTAAGTGTGCAGCCACAAATGTCTGTGTTATTAGATGCCTCAGATTCCAGAATGATTGATTAATTAATGAATATATCCATAATTACACCACCTCTCAAATATTTGTCCTGTATGGTTAAGTCTTTAACATCCAGTTCTGTCTACATAGAATGAAAAACAACATCCTGCTTAACATGTCACAGACAGAGGTTATGAAACACCCTAACGAGAATAAATATTGGAGAGATTGAATAAACCTATAGGAAAAAGGGTTCTAGATAGTACTAAATAGGCTCTTTAACTTGTAGTAATAGTGAGACACTGTTAGGTGTCGACCAAAACTATTTTAAGAGGTTCGAAACTGTGTAGAACAGATTCTTCATCATAGGGAAGACACACGAACCATTTAAACACCTCAGGGGTTCTTTAAAGTGACAGTCCGTAAGTTTTGGGGATTTAGCGACCTCTCTGGCGAGAATGTGTAATTTGTGTGCATTGAGCATGGCGGAGAAGGAGTACTGTGGTGCATTGTGAATCTAAACATTAGAAGTTTACATTTAGTCAGTTTCTTTGGTTTGACAGTGGGTGAATGAGCAGATTGAGAGACTGTTCTGAAATCCCCATGTTTGCAGTAGCTCTCGCAGTGGCCGTTTTGTTTGTATCAGCACCATGAGCAGCGTCGTGGATGCTCAGCTAACCAGCAAACAGTGCTTGATCCTATTGACAGCTTGTGCATGTGATTTAAGTATGTAAAAGCCTGACATGACTGAAAACTCCCACGGAAACCTACCAGACCACTCTGTTTTTTAAAGGAATATATTAGGCTTTTGCAGAAATGGACGCTCAGCACACTGATACCATTTATTTATTACAACATTTTTGCACCTCCCCCTCAGAAAGACTACTGCTCTCAATTGAAATGAAAAAATCGTAAGGAGTGCTGCTTTAAGTTGTTATGATTCTGTATTAGTGCTGTCAGAGTCAAACCCCATAGATAATATGTAAATGCAATCAATTATTAACATCACTATCTTCGGTCTAATGCGCTAAACCCAAGCCATACCGCTTTGCCCTCAGCAGCTGGAGTCCAAGAAAGCACAATTGGTTGCGGCATCTGTTAGCTGGTCCGTTGGAGCTGTGGAGCCTGCTAAAACAGCTGCTTGCATGCTGTATGGTGTGTGACTTAATGGTGCTTTACTCCCCATTTAGTGCACTATGTAAAGTCATGCCCAAAAGTATTGGGACCTCTGCACATCAGAAATGGCACCACTTCTCCCAGACCTAATGTTTTGTTAGTCACATGTATATTTCTTTTGTTTGCATTGAAACAACACAAAAAACGGAGAAAAAGTCAAATCTGATATCATTCCAGCTCCAGCTGGAATCCTGCTCCAGGTCTCTCAGACCAACATCTGTTCTGAGATCTCTCCACTGGTGTTCTATGAGATTTGGATCAGGACTCATTGCTGGCCACCTCAGAACTCTCCAGCACTTTTTCCTAAACAATTTCTGAGTGCTATTAGAAGTATGCTTTGGGTCATTGTCCTGCTTAAAGACTCATGACAGCTCACAAAGATCTAGCTTTCTGTCACTGGACCGTACACTGCGCTCCAAATTTCTTTGGTAGTCTTCTGATATTTCATGCACACGGTCAAAGCATCCAGTTCCAGAAGCAGCAAAACAACCTTTTAAACAACCCCTAAACTAAATCTTTGAACCATCACCATGTTTGACCTTGGGAACCACATTCTTGTCTTGGCCATGAAGGCCTTGTTTCGTTTTCTGTAAATGGTACAATGATGTGCTTTATTAAAAAGCTCTATTTTGGTTCCAACTGTCCACAACATTCTCCCAGAAGAAAGGTGGCTTTCTCAGGTAAGGTCTGGCTTTCTTAACGTCTCTGTGTCAACATCAGGGTCCTCTTGGGTCTCCTACCATAGCATCCCATTTCATTGAGATGGTGATGGTATAGTGTGAGCTGACACTGTATGTTGGGTCCGCAGGTCAGATTGTATTTGTTTGGAAGTTGATTGAGGTTCTTTAGCCACAAGACTTTAGACTTGTATCGTTGAGATTGCCTTTACTTTTTCCTCTGGTTTATTTTTTGCTCTTCTTTCTTCTCCCCATGCTGAGTGTGGTGCACAGACACAAAGATTGATTGTCCTTTTCTCCATTTAAGCTTGTTAATTGTGTGATTTCTATATTGCCAGCAGATGTTACGTGTGAGTAATACAAATTAAAGAAGCACCATAGGATTGCAATGGCCAGTTTGAAGGTGGAAATAATTTATTATTTATAATTTATGATTTCAGATTTGGGTTTTTCGCTGTTCTAGTGCAAACCAAAGACATAAACTTGTGAATACCCAAGCGTTGTGACTGCATCAGAATTCAGGGGGAAGTGGAGCATTTTCTGAAAGAAGTGAAGGTCTGCCAATATTTTGGGCTTTGGCTGTTTATCATAAAATAATAGCATTTTTTTATCAGAGCTTATTTCCAGCCACTTCCGTGCTGTGAATGTTTATGGTTGTACTGCACTGAGCTTAAAGTATCACTTACATGCTGGAACCATTGACTGTATATGAAATACAGTGTATATGTGAGATATATGATATATGCAGGCATTGATTGGAACATGCAGACAGTGTTGCTGTTATAATCCATAGGTTAATGTAAACCATGCATGCACATGATTAGAAGAGTGTTTTTACATTATTGACAGCAATACATAAATTCTGATGATGCTGATTTGATGTTCACTGTCTGGCTGATTTTTCCCAAACACAGCTTGAAAAATAAGCTTTCTTTAAGATTCAATTTGAGTGAATAAACAAATGTGATTAATCACAATTAAATATATGAAATACTATATAATAATAGTTGTGATTAAATGGTGTAATAATTTGGAAGTATTTTACTGTATATAACCATAGCCTTTAATAAAGAAACATGTAGTAAAGAGCCCTTAAAGAGCTTCCCTTTAACCATGTTATTTCCCTGTGATGATTTAAAGTTACTGGTGTTTTTCTACCCTTAGCTGGCCAGAATCAGCTTGGCTACTCTGCAGGCCTGGCTAAGAAGTCAAGGAGTCACAGTGCGTGCAAAAGAAAAGAAGGAGGAGCTGGTGTCAAAGGTGATGCAGTGCCTGTATGAACCATGAGGCAGTGGAGTCACCGGTCAGGCAGCTCCAGGTTTAGGGTTCCCCTTTCTGGTAATCCACACCTGAACAGTTCATTGTGTTGCACTTTGTCTTCTGCGACTAAATTAGAGTGATGTTAAAATTTATTCTCTACAGAAAACATTAGAAAAATGACATAATTTATATTAATCGCATCAGATTTTTGTCTGCAGTGTTCATTTTGTTTTTATATGGCTTTAAACATGTTTACCTGATTTGCTCAAGGTACCTGTTAGAGTTCAAAAGTCAAAATTGTCTTAAAGGTTAAAATCTACTGCATAACATGTAGGATGACCTACTGGGAGATGAGGAAATGAATACAAAGGTTTTTTTTACTGTACTGTTGTCTCCTTTGTTACTTCTGTTTAGCGCTCATCAAAATGCATAAGCAAAACTAATATCCTAATGTAAACTATTTGGGCAAAAGTATTGGGACACCTGCTCATTCATGTTTTTTTCTGAAATCAAGGAGATTAAAAAAAAGAGTTGATCCTGCTTTTGTTGGAGCAGCTGTCTCTACTGTCCAGGGAAGAAGGCTTTCGACTAGATTTTGGAGCATTGCTGTGAGGATTTGAATGCACTGGATGATCACCACCCCACCTCATCCTAAACTCCTTAACTCAACCCAGAAATATGGAATGGAGCACCATCCATCATTCCAAAAGACGCAGTTTCACTGCTCCACAGCTGGGGGGGGGGGGGTAGGTAGCCCACGCCTAGCATTAGGCATGGTGCAAAGGGGTTCATGTTTTTCTGCTCCAGAGAGTCCTATTCTATTGGCAGTTCTTCTCTACAGGGACTAGACAAGCTGTGAGTGTGCATTTGCACATCTGCAACTTAAAGTAGCTGAATGCCTTCATCAGAAGGGGTGTCCACAAACATTTGGATATGTAGTATATTTTTGTATCCTCACTAGCCTTTTGGTATCTGAACACTTGATAAAGCAACACGTTTGGACTGCAGCAGTTCTCAGAGTGATCTTTCCGTAAAACTCACACAGAGAATTTCAGATGACAGCGGCTGCTGGGTGCCGTCGCTGCAGAGAAGTGTGTGATGCAAGTGTTAAAGAAAGCTCTGATGGTGGCTCAGGCAGGCCCTAATGACTTACTTGTGATGACAGGGAGCGGGGAGCCGCAGGATTTTGACTGAAATGGAAATCAACCCAAGCCACTTTGATGGCTAATGAAGCGGCCAAAACTCGCCGCTTTCAGCTCAGCTCAGCGCATGGCCGTTGAGCCTTTTTAACACTTCTTGCTTGAAAAAGAGTCTTGATGACTTGTACAAATCTGATTCAGAGATCTGTACAGGCAGGGAGAGTTCATGCAAGGGTAGGACTGAGGTTTTTGTGCAAGCTTAAAGTTTTACATTTTTTAAAAGTGGCCTGCATTTTCTACGTAAAAGATTTTAATTCGAAACAGACTGCCCTCCCTTCCTGTATGGTGTGGCAACTGTTTTTGATTACTCTAAATGGTTGCGTATATCTTGATACTTTATGAATGGGATGGGATGTTTGTGACAGTGAGGAGCGATTATTGTTGTAATTAACTGGACTGTTAACACTTGAGCACATGTGAAAATGGCTTTGTGGTTTTTCAGTTCCAAGGAAACTGATGGTTTAGATATTCCGCAGAAAGTACAGTCAAGTGGCTTTCTGCCAGGGTACATTTGGCACATGAGAGTGTGGAACATTTAAGACTAGGTTGTTTGGTTTATTTTCAGAGTTTCCCAGAGTCCTTGGTGTAGGTGTGCACGCACAGTGACTTTACAGTCTTTCTGTTTTTCCCTCTCGTCGTCCCGCTCAGTGTGCACTGTCGTACCAGTGCTGCCTGAAAGACCCTTGTCAACTCCTCTTTGAAACCAGAGTGAAGAAAAGCAATGCTCTTGTTCAGTTTTCAAGCACCCAGAGGCAGGTCGGCAGGTGTGTGGCTGCAGCTGGGGTTGCCTGCTCTTTGAGAGTGATGGTTCTTCAGAAACACAGTGCATTTGAAAGGCAGTCGCCACAGGGCACAAATACACATTCCTCCACCTGAAACAAGCCGCATCATGCTCCAGGTTTACAGTTCGTTGCTTTAAGGCTGCTCTAGTTAGCCACCGTTTACCTGAGCTCTGACCTGGCAGACATTGCTTGGGATCCTCCCACTAATTTCTGGATAACGAGCGATGCATTTTTAACAGAGCTGTTAAAGTTTATGATGGTTTTAAAGAGTGGTGAGATGCAGTCTGAGGGGAAGGTGGTACACATGGCTTGTTCCTGTCCTTAGAAGACCTTCATCCCCCCAAAAAAAAACAGTACACCATGTGGACGTCATTTAGAGATGATTTTAATAAGTATTTAGTCCATTTAGTGTCTGTGGGAGATTCTATTAAAGATGTTAAAAATGAATGAGTAAAGAATTCATTTAAAGGTGCAATAGGGTAAAAAACTGCATTTACCTTGGTGTACTTGAATAATGAGGCATTATACTGTAAACCTCGAACCATTATACTGTAAACCTCGAACCATTATACTGTAAACCTTGTCTCCTCTGTGAAAAGAAAATCTTGAAACCCCCCTAATTTTTTTTGTTTTTACTCATGTTACGTCCGGCCCGTAGAAGACTGCAACATATAAAAGGGAAATTCATACCAGGATATATGGAAATGCTGTTTACTTTATTGTGGGGTATTAAAGAGGTTTAAAAGGCAGGGGGTATAAGGGTCACCACTATTAAACACCCACAAACAAAACACACAACATGATGTCCTTCAGGACTGTTGATCTAAAAACACACACAAACTGTCTTACACACATATTCAGCTCAGTCTAACACACACACACACACACACACACACATATTCAGCTCAGTCTAACACACATACACACATACTCAGCTCATATCCTATATACAGACCATCAGTCTACACAACAACACACTGGCCTAACAGAACCGTACACACACACACACAGAAACACATGAACTGGCTCAACGCACTTATTATTTATTTAAACTCTGTCTTTATAATGCCTCTATTTCTGAAAATATATTATTCCATATATGTATATATATATATATATATATATATATATATATATATATATATATATATATATATATATACATCTATATCTTCTAACACTCCTGGGAGTCTACCCTGGATCTGAGTGAGCACCCCGCTCCTGGTCTCAAGCAGGTCCCAATTAACTCCAGGTGCATCCCCTAATCACTGCACCTGCCACTAGTGGCCAGCAGAGGACACACACAGGGTCATAACTCTCACTAGATGTACAGCCTCAGAAGTTACAGACACCCAGACTGTTAGTGAAGGCCTTTCAGACCACAACACAACAGCTGCTTCCAGAGAAAAAGGAAACAAGGCTAAAAAGGCAAAAAGCTAACGCTATGTAGACTGGAGATGGGAAAAGGGCTGGGCAGAGCGAGCATCGCTGTGAAAGCCTGGAGAGCAGCGGGAAAGTCTAAGAGCTTGGACTAGGCTGACTGGAGAAGATAAAAGCAGCAGCCTGGTGCGAGGCTAAAAGCAAACCCCAACCACAGTCAGCTACAAAATAAAAAATAAAAAATCTCTGTTTCAATGCCAAGCCAAGCCAGGCCAGACTAAGCTTGGCGATGCTAGTCTATACTACACTTAATGGACATAAGTATTGGGACACCTGCACGTTTGTTGTTTCTTCTGGAATCAGGGTTATTCAAAAATAGTTTATCCTGCTTTTGTTGTAAATGAAGTAAAGGAAGAGGCCTTTTTACTAGATTTTGGAGCAATGCTGTAAGGATCTTCGTGTAATGTTATTTGTTTGTTGCAGGTTGTCTGTGCAGGTTGACCTAAGGCAGACTAGGGTCAGACTAACCCTAACCCTAACCCTAACCCTAACTCCTAACCTAACCCTAAACATAAACCCTAACCCTAACCTTAAACCCTAACCCTAAACCCTAACCTAACCCTAATCCTAACCCTAACCCTAACCTTAAACCCTAACCCTAAACCCAAACCCTAACCCTAAATCTAACCCTAAACCCTAACCCTAACCCTAAACCCTAACCCTAAATCTAACCTTAAACCCTAAACCCTAACCCTAACCCTAAACCCTAACCTTAAACCCAAATCCTAACCTTAAACCCAAACCCTAACCCTAACCCTAGGGTTCCTCAAGACCCGAGTCTTGGTTTCTCCCAAGGTTTCTTCCTCTTAGTATGAGGGAGTTTTTTTCCACTGTTGCCACCACCTCCATTGTGGTGCTGGCTCATAAGAGGCATGGACCCAGATCTCTGTAAAGCACTTAGTGACAACATTTGTTGTGAAAGACGCCATATAAACAAATTATTACTTAAATTGAATTGAATAAAAACAACACAAAACAAAAGCAGGATTTTTTTTCATGAGTGCTCTGTAAAAAAAGAAAAATGATGTTTCACGCTGAAGCAAAACAACAGGGTTGTAAATAGGCTTGTAAAGCAGCTATTGGGCATGTTTCACCCCAGCCGGTCACTTACTTACTATTTATACATTAAACAACAACCTAAAATACACAGTAGACGCATTCTGTGGCACCTTTAAAAATAAAGGAGGTTAGCTAAAGGCCATGTTGGGTTGTAGGATTGTCAGTCATGTGTAGAGTTGACTTTATGTCTAGGATTTTCAGGATTTTCAACTATTAATATTAAATAACATATTACATATTTTTACATATTAGAACAAAGTCTCTCTTTTATGTCTTTTAGTTTGAGGTTTCCTGTGCATTTCTTCTTTTGTGTTTTGTGGTAGTATAACAGCTTTAGCCCTGGTGACACATATATGAACAATATGAACAATATGTGTTCTGAGCAGAACACCCACAGTGCCGTGATATGAGGGTTAGGTCACGGCACGGTTTCTCTTATATGCAGTACAAGACCCTGTCCAGCTGAGTGGCTAAAAGGAGAAGGCTCTTTATGTTTAAAGCGTGTTAATGTGTGTGATGTCAAAGAGTTCGACCTTAACAGGGAGCAGGTGGCAGCTGCAGGAGTGTTGGTCTTCACAGGATTTGGTTAACCCTTCCGTTGCCAGTAAAGCTGTTTAGTGCGGGATTAGTCCTGACAAATACCAGCCGTCCTGAGTTCTGCAGTGGTGCCTGCACTTGGTCTCGCTGTGGACCTGAGGAGCCGATCCATCTTCATTATGGATGTAGTCTGTATTTAAGAACTTTCCCTTCCCACAAACTGGGGGCTGGATTCCATTGCTTTAATCAGGAGATATGGAAATGATGGCTAGTTCAGTCTTTCCCTGTTGTGTTGTTATGATAACATGTTTCCGCCACTTAAAAACACATTATATCTCTTAAACATCCTCATTCTTGTGAATCAGAAATCCCTGATTGTAATTATGGGATACAGTACAAGACAAATACAAGTGTACACTGTTTGAGTGGCTATGTTACGTTATGTCCATCGTGGGGAGGCGGAGAACATTACTCATGACTTACAATCCAGTGAATGCACAGATGTTAGGTTGTAAAATCTGACAGTTTTGCACATATTTGCTACTTTACATACACACTGTGTGTCCAAATGTTTGTGGACACTTCTTCTAATAAATGCATTCAGCTACTTTAGGTTGCAAATCCACACATACAGCTTGTCTAGTCCCTGTAGAGAAGTATTGCCAATAGAATAGGACTCTCTGGAGCAGATAAATCTATTGAACTGAACCTATTGGCACCATGCCTAATGCCAGGTGTGGGCTAGAGGGGTGTAAAGCCCCCCAGCATTGAGCTGTGGACCTATATTTACATTCACATTCATGGCATCCAGAGCAATTTACGTTACCTGTATTACAGAGGTGGGCCTATGTAGTGTTATTTGTGTAGCACAGCATAGTCACCCAGACCAGCAATCGAACCCCAGTCTCCCACATGGTGTGGTAGCTAGTAGTGTTATCTGTTGCGCCACACCGACCACCCGTGTTCTCTGGAAGGATGGTGCGCTGCCTAATAAATTTGATTTTGGGCAAAAACGAGGTTGAGCAGGTGTCCAAATACTTTTGTCGAATACTTTTTCCATATAATGGTGTAAGTACTCTTTAAGTGACACATGCAAAAGTGACAGGAAAAAAGTGGTAAGATGGTAAAAGTGAGCAGTACATTTCCAAACCCGAGTTTTTTTTTTAGAAATTGCTCAAAATGAAAAGCCCAATTTGGCCATGACATTCATGGCCATGATAAGTGTATGTAAACTTCCGACCACAACTGTAACTGGATATCCAATCATCACTCTCCTACAGATACTGAAATATCAGAATATCAGAATTAGTTGGAATTCACATAATTATGGGAATTATTATTATCTTTGTCATATTATGATATTAATGTGCAGAGTAAACCTGGAGTATCATGTCTGTAGGCAGATTAATACGCACTGTCATGTTGAACGCTAGGTCAGCTTGTGAAAGCAGTCTTCTAAAGTACGTGGTTTAACAATTAGTTGTGGTTGAGAAAGTCATGCTGGCAGAGGGACAATGGGGAGGTTGTGTTCGGGGGAGCACTGGAGCGGAAAACAGTTGGTGGATATGACGTGACTGCATAAAGGAGTCAAGTGTATTGAAATGTGCCTTTATGGCATTCATTCAGCTAGGCTTTAGCATCATTCTCCGCACTTTTAAACAAATCTCATGAAAGAAGAGCACATTTTAAGCTTGGGGTGGAGTTGCTGAGTGTTGTTTTGGCTGGGCCATTCCAGTCCATTCTGTGGTGGGTGGATATTCCATTACAACACTTTATATCTAGAGTCTAAAAGCCCTCTGCCTCGGTTAGGGAGTAATTCAATCAAATAAATCCCTGAAAGAATGGGATATAAGATCCTGCTCCTATAGTGTCCTGTGTTCATTAATTTTATTTATTAATTTTACAGAATGTTTTAATAAATCAGAACCTAAAGAAAATCCTGTCATTTATATGAAATACGTTCATTTCACAGGGCTTTCGTGGGCTGTGTAACATTTCCGCTGGAGACATCTGCTCACTATCATGGTGTCTGCTTTCCATTTTTGTCAAAAGAACATAGATAGCTGTTGTTTGATTTCCCTCCGACTACATAAGCGTAGTGTAGTGAGGGACTCAGCGCCAGAGCCGGCCACGTTATCCATTAAGTATGCTTTACCCTGCCTTATGAAATATCATGAATGTCCCCCTTATAACGATACTCCCTGCTGGCTTGTATAGAGAGCGGATTTCTGGCGGTCAGCGCCAGGCGTAAAAATGGTCCATTGTGCTTTTGAACTCTGTGAACTGCGGCACAGATGTAAGAATGGCCTCTGTTCAATCAGAGGGCCTGAAGTAAAAGAAATGTTATCTGGAGCATTTCATGGCCATTCCTTTAAAAGGGCAGAGCTAAAGTCATTAATGTCCACTGGATATGTCTTGGAAAGCCTCATAGAAAGATCATAATACATGATCAGATTTAAAACCAGGGATTGATTTACTTGATATTTGAGATTCGTGTCTTAGTAGTACTGAGTTTTTTATTTGTGAGATTTGACAGGGTCGGCTTTTATGTAATGGGATCAAATATCTGTGTAATTAAAAATAGATACAGCCTGGATTTATCTGACACGCAATAACAGTAATCAAATTAAATAAACAAGTATAAGGTGAGTGCATAGTCTCTTGCAGTAGTAAATACACAATATATACAAAATAAAAAATACTGAATATATACAAATGAACTTTACCACACTGTTTAAGGTAACACAGCTGTGGACATTGGCAGGTTTTGTTACTATATTAATGCAAGGCCAGTTTCTTTCAGACAGTAAGAACTATCAGTAATACAGATTCACAAACTGAAATGAATTGGAAAAAATGCACATTTATATGTACAAAATAGCTCTTCACAGCCACTCATCTTCTTTTAGCCTTTTAATTGGTTTTGTGCCAATTATACGAATACTATTTACCAGCTGTTAAATGCATAAAGTGCATGCCATATGCATGACATGCATAAAAAAGATCAATCTTGGCTTTAATTATTTGTTGAATACACCGACGGTGCTTTAGCATTCTGACTGAAGCTTAACAGTAACAGGTGGAAGTGAGTCCTTTGCAAACATCTACGGTCTGCTTTATTTGACTTTTTTCTCAGGAACCAGCTATCCAAATGTGAGTGCTCAGTAGTACCTGATCCATCGCTTATGGCTAATCGCTGCAATAAGCCATTAATTATGCAGTTTTTAAACATGTATAGTCTAGTAAAGTAAACTGCTAGTTTAGCTGACATCAGTGGCTTAAGGGATTTTTATGAAAAATACATTTCTGAAAATTCTGAATAAAAAGTAAATTATTTAATAAACAATAATAAATAAATGTATATTTTAGGCAACCCTGTGTTTCATGTTTACAGGGAGAGAACAGCTGGTTTGTAACACCACATGCTTTTGGCAATGCTTGGTATTCAGGAGCGCCCACATTTTGTAAATGTTAAAAAATAAAGTGCTTCAAATATAATTATATAATATATAGAATATAAAGGTAAAGTTAAAGAAAGGCCCGTAGATTAAACAGCCCGTCAATCAAGTTAACAGCATGGATGCAAATGATTGCCCTTGTTAGTGATCACTAAAGTCATAGTCATCAATAACATTTTATTCCTATGTGCCGATGTAGTCTTTCCAGTCATACATTTAATAATGTCGGTCCACTCTGGGGATTTAAATACATGTTGAAAATATGTGGAAAACTTGATCTTTACTGTTTCCTACTGCCCAAATAGTTCATACTGCATCATCGTCTAATTTCAGACTCATTTAAACCAAAGAGTGCAAGGATTTTTAATTAAAGGATTTCAGTAGCAGGAAGATCAAATTTCAAGTACACTATATTGACAGAAGTATTGGGACGTGCCATTCCAAAATTCATTAATATGGAGTTGCTCTAAGCTCCTTTGCTCTAAGCTCTAACAGCAGCAGGTCTGGAGCTCTGCAGTTATTGAGTCAGTTGGAGACTTTTCTGCACTCGGCCCTGACCCTGCTCTGTAGCTTTACGTGGTCTGACACTCGGTGGCTGAGCTGCTCTCTGTGGTTCCTCCTAAACTCTTCCACTGTTCAATAATAATACCACTCACAGCTGATGGTGGAAGATCTAAGAGGGGAGAAATTTCACCAACTTACATTTACATTTATGGCATTTAGCTGATGCTCTTATCCAGAGCGACTCACAAGGTTACTCGTATTACAGAGGTGAGCCAGTGTAATGTTAGGAGTCTTACCCAAGGACTCTTATTGGTGTAGCACAGCTCCCACAGTCACCCAGACCAGGAATCGAACCCCAGTCTCCCATGTGGTGTAGTAGCTCACTGGCAGGAAGTGGTGTTATCTGTTGTTGTTGTTGTTTCTCAGTGAGCTGCAAGAGGGAACCAAACCCCCCCTGAAAATCAGGCTACACTAAGCATTTGTTACTGCTGGTGATTGCTGCGTTACTCTAAAGGTTAAACAATAAATGTAATTGGGTAATCAGGGACGACCTACACTGAGCACAGAAAATAATGACCCTCCTTAAAGGAAATAAGGTGAGCAGAGCCTGGAGCTCTTCCCAGAAAGCTCATGGAGTTTTGGTCGAAACTTACAGCCAGATCTCAGGTCAGAATCTAAACCGCTTTTTGCAGGGATTATCAGAAAGCACCTAAGAGGCACTCTTGCCAATGTGCTCTCCCCTCAGGGCTTTAATCAGAGCGAGAGAAAGAGATGGAGGAGGGGAAACCTAGATTTGGCACCTGAGTTTGACAAGTGGAAGTACATGGCTCTTGTAGAGAATTAATGAACTCCTTCTCGGAACTGCTGCCTAATAGCAAGAGCATTAGAAAAATTCCCACTTCTGTTGTCTAGAAAAATGCAGGCAATTTTCTGAATCCAAGAGCACTTGGCCCTGAAAAGTGGGACCCACAAAGCGGACGTTGTTCTCGTGTGATCCTGAGAAATATTAATGGAAATATCCTCGTAAGCCTTTGATTGCCTGTACAAAGAAGGGCCTGTCTCCACTCTCAATGTGAGGGATTAGGTGAAATGCTTAAAATGGGAAATGCTTGTGTTGTGACAGGCTAGGTGACAGGACAGGTAGGAACAAGTATGACAAGTAGAGTTAATCCCACCAGGAAGAGCCTACAGCATCTGACGCACCAGGCCAAAACAGAGGCTTACACTTGAATTGAACACCTACAGGATGATGATTACAGACATGCTAGTTCTGAATTGTGGTGCATGTGCTGTAAGCCTGGGATTCACACAGCTCCATGACCCTTCCAGGAACGAGCTAAGAAATGTACAACAGAATTTCATCATTTAAAGCACTGACTTTGAATTCAGAATAATTCAGTGCTGTTCTACTTATGATTATTTCTCTGGCATGTCACAGTCCACCAGTGTATCCCATTAGGAGCTATTCTTCTTTCTACTTGTTTTGGCAGCTTACTCGCCTTCAAAGCACACTTATGTCCCATCTTGGACTTTTGCATTGCTAATAGGACTTCGGGTGTCCCTGCAAGGCCTCAGATGTGAAGACACTTCTTTGCTAAATGTAAATGTAAAAGCACAAAATGCACAGTAATGTGAGATCCTCACTATGTCTACACTGAATGCTTTTGTCAACTCTGTGTAGAGCGTATCAGCCGTGCCATTCCTATGGTATAGTATCTCCAGGGAAGCTTTTTAGTCTTCTCATAATATCTATCCACACTAGGGACCAAAAACACTTAAGATATGTGGAAAACACAGTGTTCATCACTCCATTTGGTCTACAGAGGAGCGTCAGTTCCTGGTAAACCAACAGTGGTAGGAGGCATCTTGGAAAAATGAGGATTGTGAAATGAATAAGTTCTTTTCACTCTGTGGGCACGCTGTGGCTCTCTGTGGCTCTCTGAGACTCTCTGAGGCTCTCTGTGGTTGCTGTTTCATGTGGCTTTAGAATAACTAGATTTTCACTATTTCTTACTGCCAGTAGTTTACACTGCATCATTCTCCATAATCCAGATCTAATCCAAAGCAGAGTGCAGGTCACATTTAAGGTGTACACTCATTCAAATACATACATAAATGAATAGTATATGGACTAGATAGACAAAAGTATTGGGACCCCTTTAGGAGCTACAATGACATCCCATGGTAAACCCATAGGCATTAATATGGAGTTGGCCCCCCTTTGCTCTAAGCTCTAACAGCAGAAGTCTGCAGTTATTGAGTATGCAGAGCGTTGGAGACTTTTTTGCATTATGGTCTGAGCTCAGCACTCGGCCCTGACCCCGCTCTGTAACGGTCTATGGTCTGCTGACACTTCATGGCTGAGTTACTGTGGTTCCTAAACACTTCAGCTTTCCAATAATACCACTCACAGCTGATGGTGGAATAGCTCTTTAGAACCACCCATTCATTCAGTAATGTGTGGAAAGGCAGACTGCATGGCTAGGTGCTTGACTTTATACTTTTGCGGCAACGAGACTGAATGAAATACCTGGATTTATAGTTGTGTCCCTATAGTTTTGTCCATATATATATACATATACTTTCTTTGTAATTGTCATGTATTCATGATTCAGTGCACATTGTATGTTAACCTACCACAAACATTATTTCCCATTCATGGCAGCGTTGTCAAGGACTGTTCAGCTTCAGTGATTGCATGTATTTTATTGCGTATCAGCTGTTGAATTTCCTATAGCTGTTTTTACAATACAGCACTGGAACCTTGATGAAAAGATGGCCTAGAAAATCAAACAACAAAAGACGCTGGCAACCACACAGCACATCTTGCCAATCTTAACTTCCAAAGCCAAACACTGGGGTTTGTTGGCTGAAATCCTCTATATGCCGCTCCAGTGAGTTGCTTTAGAGCTCCATCCCTTACTCAAGTTTGCTGGCTGAAGTGTCTCATTCAATGAGTCATTCTTCACTGAGTCTCTCCGCCCTTTCATTGTCGGCCACAGTTGCTGATGAACTCACCCTCAGAGGAGAAAGAGGGCAAATGTCCACGTTTCTAGCAGCGAGAGGACCCATTTGGAGTGATTGCTAAGAATCGATCAAGGCACTGGCTATTTGAGAATTTGTGTCCACAATCTCGAGAGAGAGTCCCTATTGATCCCATCCTCCTCTTCGCCCTTTCTACTAAGAAGTGGTGGAGATTGTACACACATCTTGTAATTAAAAGTGCGGATACCCTTTGGAAAATATCACTCCAGTAATGCCATCTATTTATCTTGTTTATATCGTCTATAGAAGTCCTGTAAAAGTACAGAAGTGCTTTTAATTGTACCTAAAATGTGCAGTTAGTTATTCGAGCTGTTTTAGATAAACTATTGTTTCATTTTATTTATTATTATATTATTATATTTTGTTTATTGCATAAAAGTATGTCATTAATGACCAGTCCCACTCTTGTGAAGCACCAAAAGTTACTTTTTGGAGAATATTTATCCCTAAATGTGAGTTACCTAGTCACAGACTACAGAGAGTTATCGTAGTTATATCTTTAGTTCAGAAAGCCTAAAAAAAGATCTAGCCTTCAGTTTGACATAATCTAAATAAAGTACTAATTAAATATACTATACTATATATATACTATAGTATATACTATACTATATATATACTAATAGACTATACTTGATGTAGTCATCTCGGGGGTTTAGAGGGAGAACCACAGTCAAGGCACTGGACAATAGTAATTCTCTTGTAATCACCTGGCATCCTTTTATCCAATCCAACATTCTGCAAGTGCCGCCTAAACATTCATTACTCACTTTCAGGGTAGTGGCAGTCAGCCAGTGGTTTTAAATTAATCTGTTTCTCATGACGTTGTTTCTGAATTACTTGGGAATTTCCAACATGCCACCGTGAGACGATTCTCATTTGTCTGGACGTAAACAGCTTTATATTCTATTGTAGTTTCACAGTTCTTCAGAAACACGAAACTGCTGTAGGCGGATTCAATGCATGCTTCCTTATTGACTTAGCATGTATTTGAACTATCACTGCTGTAGCGCTGTGGTGTCGTAGTGAGGAGTTTCCACACACCCTGGAATTTTACAAACTAGTTTTCCTTCATTGAAAACCTTTGGGAAAATAAGACAGTTGCTCTGTTCTGATCCTGAAAAAAGCGTGAAACCATGATAAGGCAAAACAAACACACAACAACAAGCACACCGCGCCATCATGTCATACAGCATGTACGTTCAAATAAAGGAATTTGAGGTCACCTCTCATTATGTAAATATTTGTCATTGAGAAATAGGACCCTGCTTAAACAAACCTCATTTACTTCAGACATGTTGGCGAGCTTTTCTGAACGTGTTAATCATCAGTTGTTTGATGGTTGATAGTGACCGTTTTCTTGCTAGCTAACGTCAGCCAGCTGTGCTAAATCAACTGCGTATCATTGCTTCTCTCTGTCCTTTCCTTTTCAACAAGGAAGCTGTAGAAGTACATATTTAGCTATTTATTTAGATCCCTCTGGGTAGTTTCACCTACTTCATCAGGACAATCCAACTGACATAGAAAAGCCTCTCTTTAGAAATCTAAATTCTGGCACCTGAGGAAGTGACAGTTGTTGTTTATGTGGACAGGAAATGTTTGTTTAATACTCCAAGGCTTTTTACACTCTAAGGCATATTATGCAGTGGCTGCAGGGACTTCTGTGCAAACTGGTGGGGCTATTCTGTGATGATAGAAGTGTGTAATAAAACTTTTGGGCTGCTGGCGGGCCATTGGCCATTTAAGAGGTTAATGGGGGTCAATTCCACAAAATCCTTAATACAACAAATCTTCAATTCAAGTCAAAAACATTTAATGCAGAAATTTCTTGAGTGTTCATTTACCCATTTAACCAAACCTGGAGGAAATCCAGCATCCAGCAAGGTTGTGGGTTTGATTCCCGGGCTCGGCAAGCTGCCACTGTTGGGCCCTTGAGCAAGGCCCTTTACCCTCTCTGCTCCCCAGGCACTGGAGTTGGCTGCCCACCGCTCTGGGTGTGTGTACTCACTGCCCCTAGTTCACTAGTGTGTGTGTGGGTTCACTACCACAAATGGGTTAAATGCAGAGGACATATTTTGCTGTACATAGTACAGTGACAAATACGTGCACCTTTAGATAAATGTCTTACAGCTTAGTTCTCCAAAACCTGGAAACGTCCTGGAAGAAATATTTTCTAAAAATAAAGAAAAACAGTGGGAATCTTTTTTTTTTATTGCCGTGACCTTGGTGGATTGTATCCACCTTTGCTATAAACACACTCTGGTATTCGCTCTGTCCCATCATTTGCAGGGCGCCCCGCAAAGACATCTGCTCCGGCATAGTTTCCTGGGAAAGGTCAGGGGAAATTGTTGCAGAGTGGTCACGGTTGAAAATATGAGCTAATTTATCATCAGCCGTTCCGATAGAAAGGAAGAGGCTTCTGAGTTGCGTGCTCTGGCCTCTGAAGAATGCACTCTGTTTCGTCCCATTATCCCAGTCAGGCCTAACGTAGTGAATGACAAAGTAGCTGTCTGATGACAAGCTGTCTGTGTTGGCAGCCTTTAAATTACCCTGCATTCTGGACGCATTTACCTAACAGAAGTCTCAGAGGAATGCAGGACGTTCAGCTTTTCTATGTTGTTGGAAAATCAGTTTGATAAGCTTTACAGAGATCACTGTACAGATGGACTCAATCCCGTAGGATTCCGGAAAGTCCTTCACTCATGACTTCATCCCAGATTAAAGAGGGAAAAATGAGCTGGTGAAATGAAAAATCTCTCTCTCTCTCTCTCTCTCTCTCTCTCTCTCTCTCTTTCTCCCTCTTTCCCCTCTCTCCACCCTTTCCTTACTTCTTACATATACAGCAGCAGATGCACACAATACTATAAGAAACGTATGGGCTTTAGTAGGCAATGGTTTTATATACAAGCACATGCTCACCAAGTGAACCATTTGCATGGTTGAGAACATGTTAAATTGTACTGCATTGAAGAACCTTTCAGTTCTTTAAAGTCAAGTGCATCATATTTCATTCATATTTGAGTTTTTGAGACCTCTGCATTATCAGTGTGATCAGTTAATAATATATAATTAATTATAAGGACAACTTGAAACAGTAAATCTGATAGATCAGATTTTATTGCTTCCCGGTGGATTATTGGGGCACTCCATGCACCAGAAAAGTACACACAGATTTTGCTATTGCTAGTGATGGAGGGAATTCACATGAATAATAATTACCTATCCTACCTATGATAATGATTAATATAATAAAATAATCCAGAAGGTCAGATAAACACTTTGAGGAATTAGAATGGTAGTTATTTGACGGTTCAGGCTTTAAAAGGTTAGAACTTATTCTACAGAGCACGTTTTTCAGTGCTGTACAGAACCTTGATGACTTGCAGATCTGAGTTTACGGGCATAGTCTGTTTAAAGCTATGCTGTTTTCCTTCTTGTTTAATGAATTTCCATTTGCACAAACTTCTCCCTAGTACTGTTTGCTCCAGATCAATAGACAGAAGGCCTTGTTTCTGGGTAGAGACTGGCTCTCTTTCACAGCAAGGCTGAGTCACACTGCCAGTGGAAATTTATGATGTTGGATTCGTTGTTTGCAGCCTACTTGTTTGGACATAACTGCCAGAGAGTGAGATTGTTGACTTTCCTTCAGGTCTGTCAGAGCCGCAGTGAAATATGGCAGTTTGGATCGCTTTATAAAACGCACAATCAAAGCATGCTTCGTGAGCGCCGTGTGCTTGTGTTGGCCATACACCACCAGTGACTGCCCTTCCATCTGTTAGCATATGATAAGACGAAGTATTGCTGGGAGACATCGTTCAGCTGAGCTCCTGCACACACTTAATCAGAGAATGAATCTTACAGAGATATAGATTAATGATGCGACTGCAGGCTTGCCCTTATTTTATGCATTCCTTCTTATCCTCTGGGTAGGGCTCTGTGCAAGACCAGACAAATTTGTCTTTTTGCAAGACAGCTCATTTAGTGCATCGGAGGGAATTTAAGCACTTGATTAATTAGAGAAAGCTCCTCCAGCTCTGATGAAACTCTTTAGTAGAGCTCTTTAGTGTTTAATAATCTATATTCTTTGGACATCCTTCTTTCGTTTCCTTCCTTTTTTGTTCGATTTTCACAGCTGTTTCAAATCCAGCATGTATATTATACATGTAATTTAATTCACCCTTAACTTGTTGCATACAGTAAATTGCTTCATTGGTTAAATTACTGGAATAGACTGATCAACTGATCTCATCAACTGATTGAATTTAAGAAAACAATAAAGAAAAATATCCAAAGGACCACCAGCTGGTACGGAAATCAACATGTTTTGGCCTCACCAGGGTAGCGGTAATGCTGTCTCTGCTGTTGTTTAACCTTTTGACCCCTCGCTTACAAGTCCAGAGCCATCACTGCCATCACCAGCAGTGCAGCAGTGCTTTGAATGACCTGCAGGTGTCTTGGACATATCAACACGTCACCCAATCTGTAGACGCCTCATCTTCCAAGATCTCCACAAGCAGTTAAATCCGCCCAGAGCCCCGTCCCTAAAATGACCCAGATGATTAGGGTTCAGCGAAAGACATCTGACAGCGTTTAGTTTCTCCTGCTGAGTGTGAACGTAGCTTCAGGTCTCTGAGAAAAGCTTAGGAGAAAATGTAGGCCAAAATCAGAGACAAGCACTTTTTTGATTTGTTGTTTCTACACTATGCACCAGCACGCCTGCCCTAAGTCTCAAAGGTACAATGAAATCCGGTGACTGAGCAGTTAGGGATTCTCAGGCATTCTGTCCATATTGAACACATTATAACCAAGGCTTCTGTATGTTCAGTTTATTACAGCAGGGATCTCTGCCCTAATAATCTGTCTTTCATTACTTGGCATGGATACTCGGCTCCACACTAATTGAAGGAATACTGTCATTATTTTGCCATTCGAGCCTTGTGTACATCAGTTTGCATTCCCCCTGAGCTCTACAGCTGGTGTTCAGCGACCGTTCTGTGGCTTTCGGTAGAGGACTGCAAGCATGTGATCAGTTTACAGCCATCTGCTTGCAATTTGAATGGCTTAGATTTGTGGTTCAGGATGAATCTTTGGACGAGGGCATCCAAAATGAATGAGCAATAGAACCCATTTATTTATTTATTTAATTTTTATCTTGAAGCTTAACTACGAGATTTTCCAGCCCTTTGTGAACCTCTGTACCAAGACCAACTTCTGTGTTGTTAACTCATAAGAAAGCTACCGGTGCCCCTCACTGTTTGCTTAGTGTCTTAGTTAAGAGGGTTCGGTGTAGTTCTAAAAAAGGGAGAACCTTTTTTTAAAGACTATTTAAAGAACCATTTACAATAAGAATTTCCACTTGGAAAGAGCCATGTATAACATATGGTTCTCTGACCTTTGTGACCTTTGATAAATAACTTTTTAAGAGTGTAGATCTGATTTCTGATGTACTGGTGTGGACTAGAATTGTCAGTGTAGTTAAACAGATTATACCGATCCTACCTAACCTAGCTTTTGCAGCATTAGCAGCAGTAGCATTGCTCCCACAACGTTAATATTGCTATTGTGGCGACCACTGGTCTCGCTGAGCATTGCTACTGTACAGGTTACATTGCTATTGTGGTGTTAGCATCTCTGCCGCACTAGCCACCGACCTCAAGCCATGTTCATGAGGTCCTGGGCCCTTCACATCTGAAAATGAGTAAATATGTGGTCTACATATTTAGGCCCTGAGGGCAAGGCTTGAGTCCTTGAGACCAGGCAGGGTCATATGAAACGGTACATGCAACATAATAGAGGTCAAGGTTTTTTATTTACAGGCACTCTATCCAAGGCTCCTGGGAATAACATGGTTACAGCACAGAAAAAAGCACCTCAGAGTTAACAGAAAGAGCATCAAGGTGGCTGTGGATTAAGATGGGTGATGCAAAGGGTAGAGCTCTACTTGGACGCTAGTCGGGGACTGATCAACCCCGGCTGGGTCGTGAAAGTGTCTAATGATTTAAGACCCGAAACACCCCGTGACCCTGGGTTCATTACTGGCAATATGTCCAAGTTGCACCAGGTGGTGTTTTACGAACATATGATAATAAAAGTGCTAATTAAGCTGGGTTATTAGGTAATATAGAGTTTAATAGCTAGCTGGGTTTCAGATCTACACCTGAACAGCAAGTGCTCAGCTATGCGCTGATAACCAGTGGATGTTAGGAGGTTTAACACAAACGTTACCTTTACCTACATCTGTGTATTTTTATTGCTTAGGTAAGTGAGTGAGGGTATCGTCAGTGTTGTAAAAAATCTTGTATTTCCACTGTGGAAACTTTGAAGCAGAAAGAAAAAACCTTATTAACTTTAACATGTGTTTATGGAACAGATCATTTTGGACATTTCTGTTGGGCCATTATTCTCGAAATGTTCCCAGAAGGTAAAGGGCAGCTAGCATGTTCAAAGGATGTGAAAGAATGTAAACTAAAAGTATTTTTTTTTTTTTAGATATGACAGCGATGATAAGAAACATGAACAGTGATTTTAGTGCAGCTGGTCTTTGTCTTTCCAAATGTCTCATTCTCTTGATAAAAACGTTATCTGGCTGCTTATAAATGGAGAAAGCACATAGCTGATGACCCTTGTAGAATGTTCCTCGGCTACGAGAGCCAAACCACCAACCCCTGTCCCCACAGCCTGTAGTCAACTTCAGGACAGATCAAAACCAGACCTCTGCTGTCTCTGAGGAAACAGAGAGTGTAATGACATTTGTAAGTCATTCTGAGATAGAATCGGAGACGGAGCGACATAAATCTGCAGAGTTCACCTGCAGGCCTCAAGATGTTAGCAGGCCTCAGTCACACTCTGTCTGCCCCTGTCCTGCGATACATCTTTTCTTCTGCTTTCTTTGACCTGGGGTTGTGTTTAGTCTTTCCTACCCTTTTCTCTGTCAGAAGACAGCTGGAGGCTGACTGGAATCTGATCTCCTGCGATGGAGGGAATGTTTGCAAAAAACGACGGCGAAGATGGTGGAATCTACCCTTTCCATTTCGTTCTCTCAAAAGATGGGAAAACAACTGTTTGATCTTTGCGCTTTCCGTCCATCTTTCTACAAATCGGTGATGGGGAACCATTAAACAAGACAGACAAGAGGCAGCTGGTGGATGTCAGTGCAAAAGCACATAGAAACATGATCATGAAGGCTTAGTTTATTGATGCGTCCTGTTAAATTTACAGATATACACCTTTCTTTACAAAACCAATATGTACAGTACATCAGAGAGTCCAGTATTTCCTTGAATAGACTTTTACTTAGTGCTATTGTCGTGTGAAGTTAAGCCAGCTACATAGGATTTAATTCAAACTAACTATGGACTGGAGATCATTGGGGTAAGTTGCATATGGGTAACACAGAAGGCTTGAAGGGTAAGTGCTTCAATTCAGATTTAAAGTTTCCAATTTGTTCACCTCTAGGTAGCAGTGTGGCATACACTGTTCTGAAAAGCAGATAATTTGCTTCTTTTACACAGTCAACATTTAGAAAATTCCCTGAATGAAAATGAAGCAAAGCTAGAGGAGCTTCTTAGAGAGGAGAGAAGGTGGAGTTGAGCAGTGGCATATCATAATGGTGTGTACCAGGTTATACATCTTACCAAAAACATAACTCACCAAGAGGAAAGTAGTGACCTTTACGTCTTTACACCTTCACTGGAAATGGGTGGTGAAAATAATCAGATAATATATGTTGGGTATCCTTTTTAAAGTGAAAAACATATTCCGTTAGCAAACTAGCTAGCTAGACATGATTAATTGTTAAACGACTAGAAAATATGGATTGAGCAGTGTTCTTTCAAAAGTGAAGCAACCCCATTCCCATATGCTTCGCCCATCCCCATATGTTTTAATTACAAAACCCAAAGCCCATTTTTCATCTCATTTTCCTCCACCAAACTGTCTTTCCATCTCCAGTGTCTCCAAGTTCCAAGGTAGTTGTCCCTGTGCTAATATTGGCCCATTTTTTACTTTCCCCCAGAAATCAGTTTTTAACCCCTTATTCTCTATTGTAAGAAGACGGGGTTGCACTTGGAATGACATGATTGACAGCTTTTGCTTGAAGTGACCATCTGCAGAATCTTACATGAGCTTCCACTTACTGGACAAATTAGGAATCCAGGGGGAAAATTCGCTCTGCTTCTGCACAGTAAGCTCAGTGAAGGCGGTCTGAGACACACTTGGTCTGTGAGTAGGTGAGTCTGGCTACACCTCTGTTCCCTACTGCGCAGACTCTGGTTGCAAATGTAACAACATGGCGGACAGTTTTGGCTTAATTTCTATAGAACGGAAAAGAATGGGACCACAGCTTCCATGTTTTCTACAGTCATTGTTTAAAATGAACGATTGATGTGTTCTCTTGCTGTTGTCCAATCATGTTCCAGTTAATCAGTGTTAGCTGGTTTAGGATAACTAGCTAAACCCCTGTACAGGTTCCTGTGTAGTACAATAGAGGCAACAGTACTGATCTAATATGTTATGTCTGTTTAGGGCAGAGGTTCCCAAGTTCCAGTCCTGGACATCTGCTGCCCTGAAGAGTTTAGTTACAACCCTAATCCAACACACCTGATCTAGTGAATCAAGGTCTTGAGCAGCCTCTGGATATTAGAGACGTGTGTTGGAACTAAAACTTATCTCTCCAGGCCAGTAGATCATCAGAACTGGACTTGGCAGCCCTGGTTTGGAGTTAAAGTGAACTAACTTGGATCTACCACCTATCATCAAAGGATTCATTCAATTATCCTTATTTACTTTCTTGACTTCCATGAAAATGGTGAAAAGTGGTTTCTTCAGGTAAAATGTACAGCCGGGTACACAACAGTATAAAATATCTCACCTGCTGAGATCTCTTCTTGCAAGTTAGCCAAAATGTCAGCTGTGTAAAATTAGCTTATAATGTAAGTAAACTAAACCTTCCCCAAGGAAGATACCCACCATCTCGGTTTGATGGATGTGTGTAGAATGCCCAGGATGCCCAGCAGCAGTACCGGCCAACAAAGCTGAATACTTTCTACAGTAAAAATGAAAAACAAGCACATTGACACATCTTTCTATCCTGCTCGTCCCAAGTCAACACCAGAGATAGCATGACCAGCGTCAGCTCAAAAGTTCAGAGCTGTATGGACGTGGTGTGTTTCCCGGGCTTGCTTTTGGCTCTGCTGATTGGCAAGCTCCTCTTGGATGAGCTGTCTGAGAAGGCCCTGAAGCTTCAGCCTTATGGTCCGGGCACGGTCTACCTCCTCCCCTCCCTGCGTCTCCACGCAATCCTGTACGGCCTGCTGGAGCTCCACCTGCAGGGGGCGCTCCGCTTTGTCCCCCAGCAGCGTGGGAGAGAACCAGGAGCGGAAGATCTTTTCACAGATCACCTGTGTAGATAGGAAGAGTGTAAGAGGAAGTGAGCTGACGAAGAGGTGACAAGTCAGCGACCCCAAAGGCCAAGGCCATTATGAGCGTGACCTCCTGGTCTCATTTCACGATCAGGGCTGCCATCATCGGCCATATTCTTATTACATGTTGTTTGAAGGGGACATCTTCGTGACCCAGCAGCCTCGATAACACAAAGCCCCTATTGTCCTGAATGGCAGGCAAGACAATAGGAAGGCAGAGGTCATCTGGAGTCATGATAAGTGATCAGGGATGGAGAGATGGGCTCTGTCTTGGCCACCTGTGGCCTGGAGATGGACTTGGTTTCATCCTGCCAGCTCGTCTGTTGGCCTGCCTCCTTAAAGGGGGCTGGCACTGACAGCAGGTGTTGATTTTGAGACATGTCGTTAAAAGATGAAAGCGATGAAGTGATAATGCTAAAATCAGGCCGAGATGGGATGTTCTAGGCCTATCTTTGTCTGCGATATCTTTATCATAGTGACATCATGGGCATTATTTTCAATGCATTTTAGAACAGAACAGAAGACCCTTTGACTGGAAAAACACATAATAGAAGCCATCGGGCTGTTGAATAAACGTCGGAAATATGCGACTGCAGAATACAAATGCGAAGTTGTTTTATCCAACCCACAAACATTAGTGAAACACAGCAAAACAAACGAAACCATTCTGATTAGTTTTGTTTTCCCTAATGTTTTCTAGTGTTTGTGTGCAATCAGACAGGAGCCTGCGAAAACTCCACCCACACCGCTATGCTGGTAACGAATTATGACAAATTTTTCCGTCTGGAAAAGAAAGATACATATATAAACATATTTAGATGAAGATTTCCATAACTTGATTAAACAAGTGGTTATGTTATGTTATGTTATGTTATGTTATGTTATGTTATGAAATACGGGCTCTGCGTAAATGTTTATGGGGGGGAAAATTAGCAACTGCCTATTGTGGGCAATCCTCAGGATTTGGTGACCTTTGAGTCCCTAACACATGGTTAATATAATCAGTTAGGAAAATCACTACAATGATACTGACTCACAGTATGTAATGGTTTAACCTGTATTTAGCATTTAATGCTGCTAAAAAAATATATACATTAATAAAGTAAAAAGAAAACATTTTGACATGTCCTAATTGTTTGCCATCATAAAAGTACAATTGCAAATATTCAGTTGTTAATGTTTGAACATTTTTTTACAAAATATGTTGTTATAATGTTTTGAGGTCTTTTTTGAACTTTATGGTTCAAACAGTGGTAAGAGTGTTTTCCATCTTTTCTTTACATTTACATAAAAGTATTTGGACATGTACAGAAATATCTGATGTGAAAACACCAGTGTTTGCTAGCATAAAAAGGGATTAGCCATTGTAATACAAACCTTCAACCCTGTCAGATTCCACCCAGTAACATTTTAAATGAATATGAGGGGGTTAAATGGTTCTTATGGAGTTGTATGATTGTCCCTTTGCTATCTTCTCAAAGGGCACCTATTGCAGTGAATGCCACTTTTAGAGGTTTAGAGCCTTCAATAGAAGTCAGTAATTATTGTCTATGGTGATCAATAACAAACAGGCTACAGAAACAGCCCATAAATAAATAGGTGGAAAAATACTGGAGTATTTTACAGTGCCCTTTTTTCTGTAAATGCCTGTTACTGTGTTTATATCATAAAACATTAATATGGAAATGCAAAAAAACAAAAAAACAAACAGCACTTATTATAACTGACTTTGCTTAGTTTTCTATATTGTGAAACTGTAGAATATTTAGAGTAAACAGCATTTATTAGAATAAATAATATTCATCATTTTAATATTATATTATTATATAATTTATAAAATCATTAAATTATTAAATTAGACCAAATCACAAGTACAGTTCTATCTCTGTATTATGTCTGTTTTCATTCACATTCAGGGTTTAGAGCGCCAGTGCTAAAACCTTTGTGACATGTCTCAGTAACATCTCTGATAACGTGACCGTGCTGCTTTCATATCAGGTTAGAACTGTTGAGCGCTGGTCCTCTTCCCTCTCACGTAGGCTTTCTTTTGTCACCAAGCCTTTTTAACCTCCATTACGTTCCGAACCGGTAATGATGGTGGGCTCCTATTCTTTGCTGTGCTATCACAAGCCATTAACATTCCGCACGTTGTTCTCGATAAAGCTGAAGGTCGACCGTCTCTTCTTGACCATTACAATGCCCTTTTTTCTGTAACTGCCTGTTATGTTGTTTATCTCATAAAACATTAATATGTAAATATTACACATTAGCAGGAAAAAATCCCCACAGTTTTAATTCAGAGTCCAGCGCTTATTATAACTGACCTTACTTTTATCTTTACTGATTTAGTAGAATGTTTGGTGTAAGCAGCATTTCTTAGAATAAAAAATATACATAACTTTGTTATTATATTATTTATGATATCATTATTTATAATAATAATTGTTATTATTATATAAATGGTTTGCTCAGAGGTGTGTTCCACATACCTGAAGGTTGCTGTTTTTGCGTTTTGATCCACACTTGTTTTTTTTCGTGTCGCATTTGGAGATGCAGTCGAAGAAATTGCAGTCATTGTCATTCGTGCAGTTCTGCTCAAGAATGTCCTGCATTTTGGGCTCAAAGAAAGCCATGTCCACATCTATAGCCGCCACCTGCCCGAAGCAAAGCAAAGCAGAAAACAGGTTTAGGTTTTAGAGGGACAGCAAAGTTTTTACCTTTTGCAATTCAACCCAATATGAAAATGCTTTAAAATACAGCACTGTGTCTGTTTTAGACACCTTGTTTAAATCTGTTTGAGGATTTTTGCTTGTAAAAACTCTGGATCTCATTAGAACAGATGCAGGTAAACATAATACATCCACTAAAAAGGAACAAGAGTTTCAAGAGCTATGATCATTAATCTCTGATTTACCAAAGCAGGTGTTGGACGATCATTCTAAATAATACTAGATTCGACTAGACGAGGAGATGCTTTGGAGATGTTTTAATGAACACAGTGATGTAAAACCACAACCTTTTGTAGGAATGTTATTCATATTTATTCTAATTTTAGAGTAAATAAACACTTACTGTCCAGATAATCAACTTATAAATTGTCATTTTTATAGACACAGTTGAACACTTTGTGTATTTGTGGAAACCTGTTTTTAAGGATTCACGTGTGCTGATTTCAGTTATTTTGAACGAAATGTAGTGCTTGGATCTGTCCGTACTACCACATGCTCTGTTTAAACATGCCCATCTGAAGACCTCCAGTCATGACAACACATGTTCCTGTATAAATAACACACACCACTGACAAACCTGATCCCGTTAATCCTGCAGTGAGTGATGTTATGACTAACCCAGGCAACCGTTGTAATGTGCAGCGCGGTGAAAGGAAAATACAATACTGCACACCTTGTGTACCGCCACTGTGCCCAGCAGTTTGACACACTCAAGTTTCTGCAACTAAAATGAGGTTTTCATGGGTGACAATATGTGTATACAAGGGTTTCAGGAGTCATTGCTACTTTAAAAGTCTATACAAATACAAATGGCAGTGAGATATATATATATATATATATATACACACACAAATATCACATGGGTCAACTATTGATTCACGAGCTAGGATTCACAAGCTATATGAAACAGAGAGGGCAAAACTAGCTCGGGTTATGGGTGATTGTTGGACATCACTAGGTATCTCTGAGTTACAGGTCATTGTGTAGATGAACAGTGGCGATTTTATTCACATGATTTAACGGTTATGAAAACAGTAGTACATTTAGCATAAAATGTTTTCACCATTTTAATTGAAACATTTCATTAAAAAATACTCTCTATAACTAATCTCTAAAATATTTTCTATAACTTTTACACAGATTAAAAAATGTGATTTAAAGCAATTAACTTTGCTTAACCTCTGAGATTAATCATGATTAATATAAATAAATAAATATATACTTAATTTATTTATATTAATCATGATATATATTTAATCATAAATATAATAATATATGTATATATATATATATATAACTTATTGTTGATTTCTATTTTTGTATTTATTCCTTTCTAACTGAACTCCAGAACCTCGCTGTTTCAGTTGAAGCCTCAGCTAATGCGACACCTCAGCTATTAACAACCTTAATTTAACCTCATTTTAACCTGACAATAAACTTTTAGTCCTAAAATCCTGCTTCCTATTTAAAAGACAGATTGATCACGTTTGTCAGCCATGGTTAATAGTTATAAAAGTTATAACGGCTTTCTGGCTGTGCAAAGCTACTATGTGTTCATCTTAAATGAATGTAATGATTTTGTGGTATTTTAAATGAATAGAGTAGTCTGCAAAGCCACAAATATAGCATGACTCTGCTTCCACTTTAAAGTATGTGTGGTAAATAAAGGCTTTGTGGTATTTTGCAATAAATAAATGGAGTGATTTTGCAGATTAATTCAGTGTGACTGCGGCCGAGGCCGCGGGGGATTCTAAAATCTTTGACATTATCTTAATTTTATAAGGATTTTATTGTTTGGCGGAGAAGAAGCAGCTCACCAGGCAGCACATTAGCCTTAGGCACAGCTTAATGACGGCTTCACTCGCCAAGCCCCTCGTTAGACAATAATATCCAAAGACATATTCTACTGCATGTGCACAGACTGACAGAGTACCCACCGTCAAGTCCTTCCTGATGGCGAAGTTTTCAGGCTTGATGTCGCAAAGGTGTAAGTGATGAGAAAAGTCATTCTCAAAGTGCCCAACCATGTCCAAGAAACTCAGGGCCACTCTGGGCACCATGTCCACCTCCATAAGTGTCCTTTCTGGCCCATCCTGCGGGCTTTGAGAAAGTTCGTCCATTGAGAAGATATTCTGGTCCCAGGCATGACCGGCCGCCAGGTATTCTACTGCATAAAAATGCCCGCAGGAGCCCAGCACCTTGGCAACATGGTCTGTCAGGTCCTGCATGACACGGAGGAAGGTGTATTCCTCCTGCTGCAGCAGAGCCCAGAGCGAGGCCAGCTCAGCCCGAGTGTACGGCTGCTCCCTCTCCTTCAGCCGCTGGCTCCAGAACCGCGGCAGGGTCAGGTTAGTCTCCGCCTCCAGGCCCAGTGAGTTCTTAATCTCCAGAGTGGCGTAGAACACCACGTCCAGGGGCGAAAGCTCCTCCTCTCCCCCCGTACCTAATGCCCCATCTTGATATTCCAACAGAGCCAAAGCTTCATAGGAGGAGAAGTTCTCCAGCTTTGACTTGAGAACCACTGGCATGCCTCGCCAACTGGCTGCCATGACCTTCTTGCCGTTCTCATAGTAGAGACAACGTTTGTATTCCACATGGCCCCCCACGCAGAGGTCCTCACACAGGTCACCTGTTAGGACACCTTGCTGGTATTCCTCGCACTGCAACACAGAGAACGATACGTTACGTTCGCTGGTAAACCGACAGAGTCAACATTCTTAGGAAGCCTGATCATGAGTAATAAAAGCAATAGGCCATGAAAGCAACAGCGGCTGTGTGTTACAGTGATTATATCACACTTAAGGGGTGTTGATTGGTATTATACAACGCAGTTAGGGGTTTGTAAAATGATATGATGATGTACCGCTGATAATTTGTCCTTCATAATATGCTAATATTATTATAATAATACTTCTTTCACTAAGCAATGTAGTTCTCTTAACAGTAGGCAATAGCTGCTAAGCAACATAATGGTTTTAGATGATATAACTTTGGCTCATTAATACAGAATTTAATGTGTGACATTTCTCTCCTAATGGACAGAAGTATTGGGACACATTACACCTATAGGAGCTTTTTGACATGCCTTTATAAACCCATAGGCATTCATATTGAGTCGTCCCCCTTTACTCTAAGCTTCAACAGCAGCAGGTTTAGAGCTCTTCTGTTATTGAGTAAGCAGAGCATCTGAGAATCTGCCCTGACCCCGCTCTGTAACTTTACATGGTCTGACACTCGGTGGCTGAGCTGCTCTCTGTGGTTTCTAAACACTTCCACTGTTCAATAATAATACCACTCACAGCTGATGGAGGAAGATCTAGGAGGGACATTTCATCAGCTAGTTGCTGCAGCAGTGTCTGCTATTACATACAGAACCACACTGGAGTTCAGTGAACTCTTTAGAACCTCCCATTGTTTTACTAATGTGTGGAAAGGCAGACTGCATGGTATTGCATAGGTGCTTCATTTTATACACCTGTGGCAATGGGACTACATGGAACACCTGAATTCAGTGATTCAGAGCTGTGGCCCAATACTGTTGTCCATACAGTGTATGGGAAAAATAACCATACATGAAATATATTTTATATTTAATAAATGCACTGAACTACTGTCTTATTATTATTATTATTATTTATATTATTATCATTATTATACCTGTATTATTTATAGTTTGTCTCTGTAAAGGGTAAATGCATTATTATTGAACATATATATAGTGGTTTTAACAGGTGTCTGGGTCCAAGGCCATAGCAACCCAAACAGAAGTATATCAATAACCAATGAAGACCGAAGTTGCAAGCCTATCAGAGGTTCTAAAAACAATGAGAATGAGTATTAACTACAATTGAAACATGCATTACTGGCATAGATTTACTGTTCAGTTATAATTCTCAAGACTGATCACCCTCTAACCAGTAAGGCTTATTTAGTAACTACTGTAAAAAAAAAAGAAAAGAAAAAAAAATCGTAGTTATATGGTTGTGAGCCAAAGCAGTTGAAGTTGATTGATCCTTAAAGCTAAGGGTTGACAGCTGGATTCAGAAGACTCATGAAAAGAACTACTGAGCTGTATTTAGCTTCCAACGAGTCTCACAGCTTCAATTCATTCTTCAGAAAGAGCTGTATCACATTATCAGGGCTGTTCTGTCACACAGACTAATCTACGACCTTCTCTTCATGACTAATCACATGCATGATTGCTTTTCTTTGTATCGAACCACACTGTCACTATTTCCTGGGACACGCTTTTTAACTAACACAAGTCAAGGTGAAGGTGTTGTCATGGAAACAGGGACAGTGAGAGCTTACAGAACACAACATCTGAAGAAATGGCCTTTTTAGCTATTCTCTGTGATAGCAAGCTCTCCACCCTGTAAACAAACCCTGACACTTCACATTTTACAGTACACGCCAGAAGAAGAGCTTTATGCTTCTTCCTGTTCGTTCTCATTTAGGTGTTAGCATTTCATATACACTGTGGGTCCAAAAGTTTGTAGACGCTTTCTAATCTAACATTCTTTAGAAATCAGGGGGAAGTAACAGCTTCAGCTTTTTTCCAGAGAAGGATTTAATCCAGATGTTGGACACATTGCACTGGGGTTAATTGCACCCAGCGCAGTGAGGTCAGGTTGGATGATTAGTTCTGGATCAGAAACACTACTCCAACTCATCCCAAAGGTGGTCGGTGGACCAGAATGATTCTACAGCCAGAGAGCACAGTTCCACAGCCCAATGTTTGGAGGAGCCTAATGAGCCTCTAGTTGATGCTTTGCATTGGGAAGAATGACCTTAGGTTCATGTCTTGCTTTTAATTGGTAGTGCTTTTCTATGGAGATTATAGTCTGAACACTGTGTCAACAATAGGTGCATCTTAAAGAAGCCAAATTCACTAATCGGAAAGAGTGTCTGGACACGTTTGGACATCTACTCTGAAACTAACTGTAAAAAAAATGGTCCCACATGCGACTAAAGGGTTTATCTACCCTTAAAGTGACTTAATAGAAAAGTACATTTATTACATTTATTAGATGTAGTACATGCATACACATACTGCAAATGTGGACCAATGCATGTGAGAGAAAAGGCACATTTCTGCCAGTATGGGTCTTGGTCTACACACCATAATGAAACTGTGAAGCTGATGCTGTGAGAATTGCCTTGTAAATGGATAAAGTGCAGGCATTTATCCAGCACTGGCTGTGGACTGTACCACTATACATTGCACCATTATACATTGCACTCGAAATGTATATAATGTACCACTATATGTCATGTCACAGAAGCTCAGTCCACAGCCAGTGCTGGATAAATGCCTGCACTTTATCCATTTACAAGGCAATTCTCACAGCATCAGCTTCACAGTTTCATTATGGTGTGTAGACCAAGACCCATACTGGCAGAAATGTGCCATTTCTCTCACATGAAAAAGACCAAGGGCTGGATTAAGGACGACATTCTACTTAGATGTGCTTTTGACTCTTTGCTTTATTCTTAGAAACAAATTTAAGATTTGAATTATCAACATTTTCTACTTAAGCATTTTCCTAACCTTAGAATAGCCCATTTTTACCTTTAAATACCATCTCAATATTTTGATGTTACACTGACTATAATGGGGAGAATGGCCTCTCTGTCATTGCTACTTTGGGCAAGAACGCTGCTACAGCACTATGTAACTTTGCTGGACTTTACTGCAGTTCTCTCACCAGAACTGTGTCGCTGCGTATCCCGCGTCATACTAGTGTAAAATTCTATAGTATTACTCTACCGCCTCAGTCCACATGCTTATTTACCTTCAGATGCCGCTTCTGTATCTCTCAGCTTATAAAATGCACTTTTACCAACAGGTGGAGCCTCAAGTGTGCTTTGTATTTACAGCAGTGGTGTAAAAGTGAGTTATGCTCTGTACTTGTAAGGGGAGCAAAACCACACAGATTGTGCTGTTAGTTTCAACATAAGGAAAATAGTGAATTTATTTCAACATAAGATAAGATAAGATAAGATAATCCTTTATTAGTCCCACAGTGGGGAAATTCTGAATTAGTGAATTTATTAAATTTATTACATTTATTTGAATTTATTAAATGTATTAAATTTTAATTACATTTTATTTTTTTTACTGCTGTTTCCTCCACCATCACGTCTAGATCTGTACCCATCAATTCTAGATCTGGAATACTGAAATGTTAATTTTTTTTTTGTGTGAAGGCAAACTAGTGATAATGGGCACACTCCCTCAAACGAGTCCAGAATCGGTCCTGGAAGAGGACTCGTGTATTCAGGAAAAGTAAACAATGATCCTCAATGAAAGTTATCCTTGTGGGAACTTTACCACTTCACTGCAGTGTTAATTGCTCCTTTAGATTCAACTCCCCCAATAAAGTCTTCTGAATCCAGAAGGCTTTTGCATTGAAATGGTTGACTGCAGTTCACCACATCCTCTCCACAAAGCATTTATTTCTTTGTCTGCAGTGTCTCGATGGCCTCGTGCTCGGTGGGGAATCTGCACTGTTTATGACGTCTTCCACTTCAAGCACTTCCAACCCAGGCCCTTATTTATTGATGTAGCCTGCATTCCTTCTCATCGTACACTTATTGAACAAGTGCTTCTGGTGAGCTATAGAGTCCATGCATACTTTACAAGCGCACGTAAAAACATGGCTCTTTAATCTCTCAAGCAGTCGGACAGCGATTCATTATGCTGAGTGTAAAAGCAATTTAACACACTTCTCCCTTTGTCTACACCACTTCTCATCCCTGTCCTCCTCCGCTCACGAAAAAAACATGAGCTAATCGCCAGCTGACTCTGCACTCATACATCTCTCGTTTGGACTGGAGAGGCAAAGCGTGATTAGTGTTTCACAGAGATTAGCTGCAAATCCTCCACTGCCACATTCCAAAGTAAACAGCTGTCATCTCGAGTCAGCCAAGGCTTGAGCTGGGCAGCTAATGGTCCTGACTGCGTTGACATTAGCACGTTAGAGATAGCGATGTTTTCCTTATCATCATCCATCAGCATGGTTTATTGGGTGTCTCTTCCTTTCTTAACCTCCCTACCTTTGTTATCTCTTGACAGATAAAACGTATTTTGCTTTTTGGAGTCTTCAAATGCTGCAGGTACAACTATAGCTTGAGAAGGGGGCTTGGGGGGGTGACAAGCTGGAGCTTAGATGTGGAGCGAGGATGTGTTTTTTCCAGTATCTCCGTATTCTCTTGTTTTGGGAATGGTATATAATCCCTTTACAGGTGATAGTAGTTTGTAATATTTACTCAAGTACTAGCACCATTTACTCAGTTAGATTGGAGTGCTTTTCTAATGCTAATACTTTTACCTCTACTTCTAAGTACATTACAGGAATCCACTATAGCCACATTCACATTGAGTAGCTAATGGAGTGCACGTTTCCATTACAGGGACGCTTCGTTTTACTGTCACTTCGCCGCCTGTTTTTTTTGTTCCATTTCGTTGTTGTTGTGTGTCTGTGTGTGTGTGTGTGTGTGTTTTCCACTTTTGATCTCCCGGGACACTTCTTGCCAGGCCAGTTTAGTTTGACTGAGTGCGAGCTGGGACTTTTCGCTGAGGTAGTGCAGTTCAGCTGGAGTTGAGTGGGCCAAAAGATGGGACTTTCTCACCAAAGCAGCAATTTGGCTGGACCATTAGATGGACAGTCCAGCTGGGCCATGAGCCTTGACTTTCTCGCAGAGGCAGCAAGGTTTGACTGGGCCATGAGTTGGGACTTTCATGCCAAAGCAGCAGGTTGGCTGGACCATGAGCTGGAAAGTTCAGCTGGCCCATGACCTAGACTTTCTCATCAAGGCAGTGGAGTTTGGCTAGAACATGAGCCATGGAGTTTAACTGGGTAGTGACCCAGGACTTTCTCGATAAGGCAGCAGCGCTTGGCTATGCCGTGAGCTGAGAAGTTCAACTGGGCCATGAACTGGGACTTTCTTGCGAAGTAGCGGGTTTTGCTGGGGACTTTGACTGGACCATTAACTTGGACCATCCTGCCAAGGCAACAGAGTTTGACTTAGACATAAGCCGGGGAGTTTGACTGGGCCGATAGCTGGGACGTTCCTACCAAGACACAAGCAGCGCTTGGCTAGGCCGCCATATGAGGAGTTTGATTAAGCTAGGGGCCGGGATTTTCAGCTAGTCTGGCTAGGTCTGGCTAGTCGGGACAGTTGCTGGATTGTGAGCCGTGAGCTGGGAGACTTTTTGTATCACAATTGATGCCAGCTGAAAACTGTTTGTTGAATTTTGTGCTCTTGTAAAGCATTTTAATTTATTAAAATTAAAATATTATTATAAATGAATACATTTAACTTATTATTAGTATTATTATTAATTCCTATTTTGGGCTTGATTTCATTCTGTCGCATTATCAATGGCTTCTGCACTCTACTCTACTGCACCTCTTCAGCAGAGGTTCAGAATGACTTGCATGTTTCCACAAGCCAGGTCGGCCTAAGCTCTGAATTATATTCAAGACTGGTTGGTGGGCACTACCTTCTGACAAAGCTTAAGAATATGTGAGATCAATGGAGCCAGTCTTCGAACCTAAAATGCATGTTATCCACCAGGCTTTTAAAACTGAGAGAATGAGTGTTCCTTCTCCACCGCCCACATTGTGTTTGTGTAAGATGTGTCGTGCTCTCTGTGGTCACTAGTTTGTAGACATCTGGCATGGTCCATTCTTTTTTTTTGTCTGGAGGTCTGCCAAGTACCACACATCCGTTCGAATTCCCTAGATTTCTTGGCCTTGCATCATATTGGACAGCAGCTGTTTTTAGCTTCTGTTATTGCATGTAAACTTTCCCACCAAGGGCTTGGACGTGGTCCGGCTATTTCCGTGTCTTTGCGTTAATATTTGTGAGCGTAATATGTAAAAACATATTCTGATGTTTACTTAAAGACCAGTGAGGGAACTCATGGGATCGTGGTTTTCCAGTAAAATTTATGACGCCACTGAACAGCAATGCATCCGGCAAAAGATCATGACTATAATTACAATCTGGCTGTCATACTGTCAGTTATAGGTGTTTATATTGCTGTACAGACAAGTAAGTAAATATTAGCTGGTCCTGGTGGTCGCCACATGAGGTCTGGCGGGGTATTTTGGGGGATTGAAGTAATTGCAGGGATTTCGGAGCCAAGTTAAAGTCCAAAGGCTAAAGATTTTGACTGTTCAAAGGATGATATGCCAAACAGCTTTTATACAGCCAAGCAGGAGTAGCACACAGAGATTTGAAGACTATTTGGTTGTGCTGAGGTCACAGAGAAATGCTTAGCCAGAGTTGAGCACTAAAATAAACTGCCTTTTCACAAATGTGATAATGTAATATACATCAGTCACAATCACAGAATATCGTTTCTTTGGCCTAGTGATATCCTTCCTCTGAGGAACTAAATATTCCTCTAAAGAACCAAACAGTCCAAATGCTCCAAAAAAACAAGGCGGTCTTTGGCCTTCAAAAGTTTTGCTTAAAGAAAATATTTGATTTTTTTCTTCATGCTCTGCTTTAACAACGAAACACACAGTCATTGCTTTCTGGTTTGGAAATACCACAGAAACTGGAAATAAGTACCAAACATAAGACTAGATATTGTCCTGGTAACTACATTAGCCATGCTAATCATGTATTGACTTTAAACTAGACTATAGTAATTACACTTTCCTAGTGTAGGAGTCCAGCTTGTCAGGTCATGGTTAAATCATGGATTCCACAGAATGCCATTCTATCTCTGAGTCTAACCCGCAGACCACATCGCTGCCCAGTCCGACACAGCAAGAGCCTCTCAGCCTCGGCATGCCACGAATGTTTGAAAACGCCAGCCAGAGCCAGACAGTCTCACTCCAGCAGACAGACGAGCAGCACTCAAGCACTTAAACACTGAAACATACACACATCGAAGAGCTCTATTCTCTCTTTATCAATCCACACTCTCTCTATATATACTTTGAATGGCCATACAGTTGCTGAATTGCATAGTTGCAAAGATCCACTTGCCAAGTGGACGGAAGAGCAGGGTTGTCCTGAAATGCTCTGAAAGCCAGTGAAAGCTTCTACTGGGAATACTGCAGGGGGTGAAAATGAATATTTGACTGATAAATGAGACTTTATTGTTTACATGACGTATTTAGAATTTAACAGGAAGTGCATTTATCCCACAGCCACCCAAATGGCTGCGCTTGATTCATTTTGAATTGAACAATAAGTGCATTTATCCATATGGCAACAGAAAATCAGCTACGGTATGTGATTGTGGGTGGCCTGTTTTATGAGCGAAGCTCAGACTGTTGATCATATTGTACAGCAATAAGGCAGTGTGCCATGTACAATAGCATGACTTGTTTCTTTAATTTAGCCATAAGATTACGCCTATTATAAACAGGCTTTCAAGAGGTTCCCTAGAGCGATGCCATAGAAAGAACCTTTCAAAGAGTCTTCAAGAACCTTTCAGTGGGCCATACTGTAAAGAACCCTTATTTGTGAATGAGTCTCATGGAGCAAGAGTTTTATAATAGCATGTCCACCAATCCGGACCACAGAGTTCAGTGTTAACAGCCTTTAGCATGTCACTGTTGCTTCATGGATAAAGCATGTTGTGTACAATGGGCTCCTCAGCTCAGCAGCTAAATAACGCATCATGAAAATTACACCAATTATGTCAGGTTGCACCTCAGGCATCAACCGCTAATGTTTGATGAGCATCATAAAACATTGTATTTGTCTAACGATAATCAGAGTATTAAAACAATCTAATAAAAGCCTTTCTTCAGCTCAGAATATCAAAACATGCGGGCAAATGAATTATGCACGAACCATAAAGTTGCTTTTAACGGGCGGCCTCATTCACGACTTGATCCAATTCATGCGCTCTTATCTTTTTTACTGCGGGCATGACCATCTGTGCTTTATCTCCTCATTAGCGGATAAATAGGGAACGCGCTCAGGCCCTGCGGCTGAAAGGCATTAATGGCACAGTTAGGCGCTGGCGGCAGTTTCATTAATGCTCACCAAGAATCGACTTGTAGCTCAGGTGACAGGTGCTGCTGCTGATTAAAAGAGGACTCATGTGGTTAAGCAGTCATTGAAAAGTGCTCAACCTGAGATGAGTCATCTCTGATATATTTACACACGGCTCTTTAAAACTGAAAGATCATGTGAGGTGTTTATTGTACATTTTACTTTCATTAACTGAGACTAATTGGAATGTCAGTTTGCTACCGTTGATGAATTATGAATGCTGTACTGTATATTTATACCTGTCCATAATCATCATATCATCATCATTAACACCACTGACAGGTGAAGTGAAAACATTGATTATCTTTGTCTACAGGGGCATCTGTCAAGGGGAGGGATCTTTATATTCGGTAGCAAGTGAACAGTCAGTTTTTATGGTGTGGTAATGAGCAACCATAAGGATCTAAGTCACTTTGACCCAAAGTGACCAAACTGTTATGGCTAGACGACTGGGTCAGAGCATCTCCAAAACACCAGGCAGGTCTTTTTGGGATTTTTTTACCTAACAAAAGTTGTCCATTAGTAAAATGGGACAGGGCTACAGGCACCTAAGGCTCACTGTTGCTCATGGAGACCCCACATCACAACTCAAAGGACTTAAAGGACTTTTTTGGTGCTAGAGACAACAGTACACCTATTGTGGTGAAGTCCATGCCTTGGTAGGTCAGATCTGTTGTGGTGGCATAATGGGGGCCTACTCAATATTAGGCAGTTGGTGTTAATGTTATGGCTGATAAGTGTATTAGCCACAGTGGAACAGTACACTAAAAGAAATAAACAGTGCAGTTCTATCCTATAGGTAAATAATGCCGGTTTGTAATTCTTTACATTCTTTAAATTTAAACCCATAAATCGCTAAAACTCGGAATCTGCCGTGAGAATGATGTCCTTGTTACATCGGACAAAAAAGCTCACATATGTGCTGTTTCATGCTGAAACAAGCAATGGTTGTATTCTGTCTTCCACCAGTGGTTCTCAGCAGGGCCTCCAGCAAGATATGCCTAATTTCAACTCACTGAACCATGGCAATATTTTGACAATGCCTTTACTGTGTGTCTCATAGCATGTTGCTCATTTCCCTTGTTCTCTGAGCGCAGTGTGTGGTCTTCCCAACCTGCCAGGATGTTTTTTTAGATAAAGAATTCAACAACAGTTGTTTGGGTGTGTTGATTCTGTCACATTAAAATCCACAGCTGCTCTTGAGTTGGCTAGAATTAGATTCAAAGCTTTGCAAACATATTTGAGCAAGATTAATAATATTTTTACACAACATGTACATCTCTACTATAAATGAAAATGTTAACTTTTTTTCCAGCACCATCCGAATATGAACAAATCAGCTGAAAGTGACATGGTAATGTTAAAACTTACCCCAAAGGTGGAGTTAATTGTACAGTCACTAAACAGCCACTAAACAGTTGGGTAAAATGATAAAAACAGTGTCCCGGCTGTGAGAATCATGGCAAATCAATCAGCCTTCCATCCTCATTTTCACCTGTAGCCTATTCACAGACAGTGTGCCACTGGCTGCAGCACAAACCCAAAGCATGACTGATCCACCCCTCTGCTGAACAGTTGGAGAGGTGTTCTTTTCATGAAATTCTAAACTCAGTTTTTTTCCATACAAACTTTTGCTCATTTGCGGCCATGCGGCTTTATTTAACTACGCCAGTACACTGGACTATGAATATGCTGCATTTTTGTGTGGAAAGTTTGGCTTTGTGTGGCTTTTCTTGCAATTCTGCAAGCAGTTCTCTCTGAAGGTTTTCTTGGTTTTTACATTTTCACTTTATGTTCAGAGTGCTAAACAGCAGCGTAAATGAGCCCATGGATGCTGATGGTTGGGACAAGCTTTGAGGAGTCAGTTTGTTTATAAAGCTTTGACATTTGCATCACCATGGCCTTTTCTAATGATGATTGTCAGCTAGCTATAGCCTAACATGCTAATTAAGGTCTGGAACCATGGTAAAAATGTACTTTTGCATGGTGCTTTTTTCCTTTGTTCACTAAAAGTGTTAAAAAAATAATAAAATCTAGTTTTGCAATGGATGTTTCATATTAGTTAGCTCTCTTGAGTTTTTTTATGTTTCACTAGAAGGGTGATCAGCATAATGAATCGCATTAGTCAAATTAAAATCCATGTTACCTTTTATCCCATGTTAATTTGTGCCCCACTATCCCCTGCTTACACTGTACAACGTGGAACATCGTAGAAGATTTTAAATGGTTTCTGAGGTTTGCATTGTTCATTTTAGCTGTTAGCACCATAGTATGAGTGAGTACTACACACTAATATGATTAGTATAGACTATATACTAATCTTAATAGCACGGGTTTGGCAGGTTAGTACATAAAATATCTCAAATGTACTAACTCCTTTTGTACTAACAGGAAGTTAGGAAAAGTTGCTATGCCAAAATACGTCACTGCAAATTCTCCAGGCACTGTCACTGCTGCTCTGGCATCATTATTCACAATTTCTTCTAATGTTTTTAGATGGGAGTAGCTCCTCCCTTTCCATTTTGTTTGCATTGTGGGATAACGGTGTCCATCATAAACACACTCATAATCCGACCAGTATGCATCGTGGATGTTTGAGTATACTCAACTTTGACGCTTTTATCTGTTGGGAAGCACCCAATGATTTCTTGATGAACCATGTTTCTGTAAATGTAATAAATATATCATAGTAGTTACTGAATACAAACCGAACAATAAGCCAATGGGGTTATTATAAGCAATAAGCAATGTAAGGTTACACTGAATTTGTAGGTCAGCACTGCATGTGGTAAATACACATTCTGACTGTATTAGCTGAATCTTTTTAGTCATGTTTTTGGATTTCATATACATTAGAATTAAACCCGTCCCCAGACATCAACAATTACTGTTGTTTTTCTGCAGAAACACTGTTCACCAATGTCAAAATATTTATTCTAACCAAAAACACTCAGTGATTTGAAGGCACTGCTGCAACTCCTAAATCAGTCCAGTGTCTTACAGCTACCTTTTAGCTCACCTCCAGAATGATAAATACCTCTGACTAAATTCCTCCACCCAGCCATTAATCAGATGATTTTTGGCATGGTGCACAATTCCTTTGCCATGCTGCTATTGAGCTTCAGTAAGACTTTGCCCTGGGGTGAACTGGATGTGGAACAGCGCTGTCTAAATGATGCGGTTTTCAAAACACTCAGGAGAGAATGTGTGTTTGTCTGGAAATCTCTTACCTCAGTGTTGAGGTCCTGTCCTAACCAACTCTCAGATTTTATTATGTACACGCAGGAGGTGAAGAATAGCAAAGATTAAGCCCTGCAGCAGGTTTAGATTGGACTTGTTTGTTTGGATAGTTATGGTAAACCTGATACGTTGATGCTGGATCACTTTATAGCCTGGAATGCAGCAGGATAGTGCTTAACCCCTTAAACTACTGGCTTACTTTTCAGTTATTGGACCTTTCCTTTAAGTGACCTTAAAGGAATAGTGCAGTGTTTTGCAACCTAATCTCCCACATAAGTAATACATGCTTGAGTAGCCTGGATAACAACACCTTTTCTGCTACTTAGTAAAAGAACGGAAAATTGTTGGCTGGAAATGCTTTATACACTTTATACACTGTTCAACGTAAAGGTGCCACAACGGGTTCCTTCCATAAAGAACCATTTCTGTAAGACATATATGTGTGAAGAACCTTTTTATTGGTAAGACTCTTTACTAATTTAAAGGTTCTTCACACTCACAGATTGTAATGTATAAAACTTTATACAGTGTGTAATTTGTATATGTCCCTAATGTCACATATTCATTCATGGAATTCAACTTCCCAGTGTATTAATTGTAATCCCAGTATAAATTCATTAATAATTCAACTGAAGATCAGTCAATGTTCATCTCACTTAACTATTAGCACTAACAGAAATTTTGGCTAATGTGTCTCAACATTTGCATTTTGCTGTAATATTAGCACTGTGTTACAGCTAACCCCCCTAGATGGAGGCTGTACTTCAGGGTGGCTAGCTCTCCTGAGTTTAATGTCAAATAATATTTGAAGTAATTCGTAATAATTCAAAATGTTATTGTTATTAAGTGTATAAGTGTGTTTAATTTTTATATCTGTTTGTTTATAATTACAGGGAAATATGTTATAGCTATCGTCATTGTTAGGATACATATGCAGCAGTTGAGAGGCTCAGTTGAAAGTGCTGCAAAATTCCTTATTTGTTAGTGTTCTGTACCACTAATGAAAATACTTAAGTATTAAATAACATATATGGAACTCATATGTACATTATATAGTGAGACTGGAGAACTGAAGTTTATGGGCATAAATTATAGATAGACTGACTAACTAAACTATAGAACTGCAGTGGAACTACCTAGTACAAGGTGCGGAACATCTAGCAGTATATGAACTGAGCTTTGTTAGATTCCTTTCTTGTCTTTCATTTCAACTCTCAGAAGAGTGGGCCAATCACAAAGCGAATCAGGTCCTGAACCAAAAGAACAGAATAAAATTAAACACAATTAAAGATTTAGAAACTAAACATTACTCACATAAATGAAACTGCGTATAGGTTTACACACAGGAATGTCCTGACAATGCTGAGACTTCAATGATTTCTTTGAACTAAATTTAGTAAACAAGGTTAAATGTTTTGCGTTATATCCAAAATGCCTTGTATTTTAGACTTGACAATAACATCTCAAGATATGTAGTAACATAAGATTTATCAGTGTAGATCGTTGCTGTCCAATGAATGTATTTCCATGTATGCATGTATCTCCAAAATGGTGACTTATGATGACCTTAACTTTGAACGGAAGTGAATGTAAAATAAGAGTTAACTCCTGGTAATTTACAGCATTTCTATTGGTCCATTCATCCAGAATGATTTAAAAAGTGTACAGATCAGCTACAGGGTTCAAACAATGGAGAAAGCTAAAAACAGACAAAAATGGAGATACATGTTTTTCATTGGACAGCAACGAGATGAATGCCTCTGAAATATATGAATAATCTGTCAAACTGGGGTCCTTCTGGGCCACAGCTTTGCTGATTAAGCATTTTCTGTTTTTGAATTCATCTCACAAAGGCCTTGAGAATTAGTTGATGAATCGATTCAGGTGTTTAATGAGGAGGAACACGCTCTGATCTGGAACAAACTCGGTTTGACATCCCTGATCCAAAAGGTTGTCTGCAGTGTGGTTTAGAGTATTTGCTGCATATACAGATAAAGTAAATGTCGCAGTATTGTCATTTTAAAATACTAAAATAATAAAAGCAAAAATTTGTCAAAGTATTATTATTTAGATACAGTTTAGATGCAGTTAAGCTGCTTCTGATAATTTTCAATGTGTGCAAACTTCAAAGGGCCTTAAAAACATTGATATTCTGAACCTCACAGTGTGTTTTTAAATACTACTTTTCTCAGTAGAAATTTAATCCCAGCTCCTGTGCCCCTTTGCGGTCCGTGTCGTGGCTCTTTCAGAGAGGATTAGGAGGCTCGCTTCTGCGGCCAGCAGAAATGCCACTTCATCACTCACTTGACACTGACCAATTTGGCAGTTCAAAGAAAGCTTTAGGATTCCTGGTGAAGAACACTGCATAATCCTTTACTGCAGGCTTGTTGCTACTGTTGCTCATGAATCACAGGCTGACAGATTAAGCCTATGCAATACAGTGTTTATTGTTCATCTGACAATTTATCAGAACCTCCAGACGTGTCAGAGTGACCGCACACTGACTGTGAACTTCAGATTTAAATAAATATCAACCACATTGAGTAGAAATGCATAAACAGCCAGGACGTACAGCTGAGTTCACTGTCGGGACAGTGCAACCGATCGTTTATACTCTCCGTATGTACCACTGATATCTGGTATAGTTTCACTGGATTTTCAGATGCTCATTTCAGCAGTTCACAGTTCTTCATTTTCTTATTGGTCTCTTACATGTTAAAACCTAAATGGACTCATAACTATCTGCCACTATTAATATCACCACTATTAACTATCTGTTGTATCTGGTTTGGAAATTTTCATTAATAAGGTTTAAATAGTTCTGATCAGAGGAGGATGGGTCGGGTCCCCCTTGTGAGTCTTGGTTCCTCCCAAGGTTTCTTCCTCCAGCTCTGAGGGAGGTTTTCCTTGCCACTGTCGGCGTTGGGGCTCACTGGGGGTCTTTGATCCTTCATGTCTTACGTTATTTCTTCTTTTTGTCTCTGTCTTTTATTAATTACTAATTATATAAAGCTGCTTTGTGACAACAACAGTTGTAAAAAGCTATACAAATAAATCTGACTTGACGACTTATTGGGTGTATTTTCCATCTTGTTCTGTCGGTTCAGGTCCTGGACTGTGTCATTGTTGCTGCTCACATCTTATTTGCGTTTTAGCCTTTCATTTACACTTAAAGGAGCCCAGAAACAACAAAAAACACAGCCTGGCAAACTTTAGTTTCTATGGATATTTATAAATGCTAGTGATAAATCATAGTGATAGTAGTTACTCTGATACTCTTTTCTGATACTTTTAAAGAGCAACTCTATCAAATTGTTTAAAATCCTACATAAATAAAAGATTCAAATGTATACAAAGTCTCAAAGTGGTTTGGTGTGAAATGCTCTGTTTTAGAGAAATTTGCATAGTTTACAGAGTCATAGTTAGCAGTAGTGGTGATGGCAACTAAATATCCAAGGCTTTTGTATATTCAAGTTATTGTATGAACTGGCTGTGAAAGACATTCCTTAAAATTGTCTGAAAAATTCTTTCATTTAATTTAAATTATGTTTTTGTCCTAAAATATATATTTTAAATAAACTAATGGCAGAGGGGTACATTCAGGATATTCTAAGGCAAAATAGTCCCTAGGATGTACCACTATTTTTACAATCAACATCACATATAAAAACTCAGAAGACGTGTAGATTCACTGGTCATGTTAGACGGAAAGTAAAATGACTGTATTTCTGTTTGAGACACCACAAGCCCTGGTTCTTACCACCACCACTGTAGAAAATCACAATTTCTCAATAAACCCTCTCAGTGACTTTGTTAACATCTCAAAAACACAACCACAGATGTTAAAGGAATGTCACTGAACTGGTATCTCACATTAACTCTAGCAGTAAATAATGTCTGAAAAGGTTGAAATGCATGTATTCATTTGCTTGCCGTTGTCGGCACTTTTGATGAGGTCTGGCAGGCCGACCAGACCCTTACAGACCACAATAACTGCAAGTCATCATTTTGGCTCATAAATTGCCTGTGCTGTTTGGTGCTGTTTTAAATGCTTCATATTGTTGCAACCTTTGCAATTCATGTGTGTAACTCTCTCAGTAATGCAGTCATATGAAGTAACGCTCACGGTCGGAGCAGTGAGCAGAAATCCCAGTCCATCACTCACTTGACACTGACCAGTACTGCAGGTTGTAAATTACTGCAAGTCTTAATTGTCTATTATATTTTAACTGTTTCCAACACTTCTGAACAAGTCTGCCGAGACACTTATGGACAGTGATGTCTGCTAGTTTTTATTTTGGCTCAGAAATTTCAGCTCTATTTTGTCCTTCACTGTTTTGCGTCCCATTTTATTTGTATGGATTTTGGACTGCTTCAGAGTTCATAAAGTGTTTGTATGTACATTTCATTAGGAGAGATTTTAAGTAGGTTTACTGCAGCTTAGTCTCACTAGCCTTGTATCTCCAAAATGACGGCTTTACAGGAGAAGGAAAAACTTTCGCTAATCGAAATATTTAATTCCAAGACATTTTGGAGCATTTCTATTGGTCCATCCATCCTGAAATTTGGCCACAATGTAAAGAACTGCTGCCATATTCAAATTATGTCAAAATGTGAAAATCTGTAAAAATGTAGGTACAAGGTTTTTATCCAACAGCGACAACATTTTCAGTTGTAAATAGGGAGATGTGGGATGTCAGGAAAGAAATAGTCCAGATAGGTTAGTCATGTCTGGGAAACCACAAATTGAAGTTTACTAAGGTTACTCATCCCTAAACACATGCGTTTAAGTTACATCTGGCAACTTAAAGCTTTGCTATCTTTGCATGTCACTCTTGCCTGGGTAACGCAGTAATGTAAACTCTACACTCTTGCTGTCTTTGCGGTGAATAGAAACCAGATTTTATGACCGTTTATGGTGTGGCACATGTCTTATACAGTGTATCGATTATGTCCTGCAAAAACCTTGTTTCCATTTTTCATTTTTTGGACATAATTGAAATCTTGCAGTTTTCTGCACATCGTGTCAGAATTTCATGATAAATAGACCAATGGAAATCCCCCAAAATGACTTGGAATAAAGTCTACATTGACTCCCATTGAAATTTAAGAAGGAATTTCCTCCTCCTGTAAAGTTACCATTATGTAGATGCCAGGTTTTTGTGTGACAGCGATAACGTGCATTTATTATAATTAAATGCTTTCAGCGAGTTTAAATTGGTCTGCTGAGACACACATTTTGTAGTTTGGCTCATAAATTACCTGCCCAGTTTTACACCCTGCTTTGAAGTTTGCGCAGCAGTACTGTTTCCCACTCCGTAAAAGTCTTTAAAAAGTCTTTAAAAGCAGTTTTAAATGTGGAAAGAAAATATTTTGCTGTAAAATAAAATGTCCTTTTGCTAACCTTCTGCTCCACTCTCAATTTCTGAATGCTTTCTGAAACTCAATAACATCGGTATTCTGCAAATGTGACCACATATGACCACAAAAACTAGCAGTGCGGATATCTGAGTCTGGACAGTTTGGTTTTCATTTATAATCCATTTTAAGAGGCTGAAAAGGTGACAAGTCATTAAAACATTTGGGATGTCAAATTCCAGTTTGTGTATTTCTGTATTTTTTATATTATATTGATCTGTGTGAAGAATCCTGCACTTGATATAAAGGTTATTTACCAGTTTAAAGGTTCATATCTCTGTAACAAACACGGTTCTTTGTGGAACGAAAAGCGGCTCTTCTATGGCATCACTCAAAGAGCCCTTTGACGCACTTTTATTTTTGACCGTCTATTATTAGTATCCTTTTTGGCTCAAATATCACCTGCTCAGTTTTATACCCTGCTTTGATGTATGCACTTTGCTTTCTCATGTACTGCTTCTCAGCCTGTAAAATGTATGGACATTTATGGATATTTCCAGATCCTGTGAAAAATGTCTGTAAAAAATGTAAAACAAAGTTTGTCAAAAAAAAAAAAAAAAGAAATCTACGTTTTTAATGTAAAGTTAGATTTTTCATGTGACAACATATGACCACAAAAGCAGGAGGGCACATGTGTATCACCACCGACTGAGCACGTACAGTACTGTGCAGAGGTTTGTTACCTGTGAAAATTAGACTGAAAAGCTGCTGATCTGGGCTGTAAGTGTTTCTGTCCTCAGTAAATCACTGATATTAGAACAAACACTAATAATAACACTCCTACAGAAAGTGGTGGAGGTTCTCCATCATTGTGTTCATCATTGGAACATCTCCAAAGTTCTCCTCTCTCATGGAGTCTAGTATTATTTAGAGTTTCTTCTCGGATCAACACCTGGTTTGGTGGTAAATCAGGGCTTAATGATGGTAAATCAGGTGAGCTGCTGCTGCTGCTGCTGATGGAGTTGAACACATCCTCCACGCTGTGCTGGCTGGACTTGGGGGGCGTCCAGGAGAAACCTGGAGGAACCGAGCTCTGTTCTTCAGACTAGCTCACCGACAAGATCTCACTACTTTCTTTCTTCAGAATGAGAAGCTCTTGTTTCTCTTTTTTACTGGATTTATGTTCACCTGTATCTGTTCTGATGAGATCTGGAGCTTCTACAGGAAAAACTCTCATTGCTGAGATGAATGGAATTAAATAAGGTGCTTAGCTGCCGAAAACCTCTGAACATTACTGTACAGTTTGTTTACATCTTTGTTTACATCTGCATTTTTTACCACGTCTGTGAAAAACAGCCCAGATCTGGTCAATCTTGACTAATACATTCTTATTGGTTGCTTGTTTCTAAATACATGCATTAGATCCACCACCCTGCGCCTCACCAACTTTGCGGTGTGTTGCTCTGCTCTTTGTAATGTAACGATATTAAGTAGCTTTGTGACTGTCAGCAGTGCAGGTCACCTATGAACAATAACTGAACCCTACCACTCTCTGGAGGATCCTCCTGCTCTTGTCGTCTGTGCAGAGGTCTGAGAACATGCTCCTGTGGACGAACAGCAGGCCACTGAGGGACAGCCAGGAGACCAGCCACAGCAGGACGAAGATCAGCACGCTCCGGCGACACACTCTGCCGCGCAGCCACCTGAGCACGGTGCCCCCCCGGCCCAGTCCCGGGACGCTCCATACTGTCCGCAACATCACACACTGACCGGACTAGACGTTCCCGTGCCCAGTTCAGTCCCTGTGTGTGTGTGCCTGTATGTGTGTGTGTGTAAGAACAGTCCAGGAGCTGAAAGAAAGCTTTGTTAGTAGTCACTGGTCCTTCTCTGGACATCCGTGGTAGTCTTGGCTGAGTGCTGGGGGCAGTTGGGCACCCCCAGTAGGCTGTGTAGGTCAGCAGGGTATCCCCTGCTCGTCTTCTGCCCTCGGGACGCCCCCATGCCTGATGCCTGGCCCGGACACTCCGGAGTTTAGTCCTCTGACAATGAAAAGCTTATTCTCTCTCTCTTTTTCAGTCTTCTCACTCTCTCCCCCTCTCTCTCCCCCCTCTCTCTCTCTCTCTCTCTCTCTCTCTCTAACTGCCTCTACCCTTGATTGCTCTCTCACTCTTCTCTACCTTCCTGCCTCCCTCCTCTCACTCTCTCTCCTCTTCTTTTTCTCTCTTACTTCCCTTTCTCTCTCTCTCTTTCTCTCTCTCTCTTTCTCTCTCTCTCTCTCTTTCTCTGTTTCCCTTCTTTCTTTCCTTCTCTCTCTCTCTGTCTCTCTCCCCTTTCCCCTCCCTCTCTCTTTTTCTTAAGGACCCTCCCCTTTCTCTCTTACCATTCTGTCTCTCTCTCTCCTTATTTCTCCTCTCTCTCTTTCCCTCTCTCCCCCTTCTTTCTCTCTCTCTCTGTCACTCTCCCTCCCTTCCCTCTCTCTCTCTCTCTCTCTCTCTCTCTCTCTCTCTGTAACTCTTTCTTTCTTCCTCTCCTTTCCTTCTCTCTAGCCCTTATCTCTTTCTCACTCTCTGTTTTTGTCCATGTCTCTCTCTCTCTCTCTCTCTCTCTCTCTCTCACCTCTCCAGCTCTCTTATTTCTTTCTCACTGCCCCATCATACCCACAACTGCTCTTTCTCTATTCCCACCACTTCTCTCTGCTCCCCCCTCCTCTCTGCCTGCCTTTCAATTCACCCTCTCTCTCTCTCTCTCTCTGCCTGTCTCTCCCTCTCCCTCTCTTCGATGCCCGCCCCCTCGTTCTTGTCGAGGGCTTGCCTCCTTTGGGTCGCCTTCTTCCCGTTTCCACGGCAGCCGGGCCTTTTCCTGCAGGCACACTCAGGAGTTGTGTGCCTTCGCTGTGGCAGCTGTGTTCAGTGTGTCCTGCCAAAGCTCCTTCTTGTGCCATACATACAACACACACACACACACACACACACACACAGACACACACACACGCACACTGCAATCCACTCCACTCCACTGCCCAGCCTGCAGGCTTTCCAGCGGTCCGCGGCTCTTAACTGGGTTATGCATCAAATGCACCAAAAATGGTCAGGCTATTCTTTTAGCCGCTTCTGCATTTCTGATGGGTTGTATTTTAGCCAGCTTATTTGACCATGGACCCCCCCCCCCCCCCCCCCCCCCTTATCACGGATGCAGAAAGCATGGGGTTTGATTTTCTGTGTGTGTATAGTGTGTATTTATGTGTGTGTGGGGATGTGGGGCATGTGAATGAAGGGGGTTTGTTCTTTTGATGAGCTGAGTGCCGAGAGCCTCTGTGGCTATCTGTTGTGCTGGAGAGACAGCAAGTGCACAGAATTCCTAATCAACTCACTCCTTAAAAAAAAGGACAGAGGAAAGGAGTGGGCTGCTCCAGCCACAGGCCGGCTAATGTGGATCTGTGTTCTGTAAAAACTCTCTGCCGTTCTGTTAATTGCAGGTTATAAGACGCTCCTGTGTGCTCTGGGCCGAGCTCTATTCTCCAAACTCATTAATCCTTCCTGCAAATCACAGATCCTCCTGAGATCTCCTCCGTCTTAAAACCCTGAACACATGCGCACACACACACACACACACACACACACAGTCTGGACTGCACACTCTGCAGCTCATCTTTCAGAACTTTGATTGAACCTCAGTACAATGTCTGATCATGTTGCTTTACGTTACCTTATGTGTGTTTTCACTGTTTATAAAAGTTACCATGTTTCTGAATGAAGCTTGTTTGGACTAATCAGACAGGCTTTTGTGGTCCTCTGAGATTTGAGTTTGTAAAATACTGCCATCGTCTGGTCACACAGTCACATTACACCTGCTGGTGTAGATTTTAATATCATGGATTTAAATGTGGCTTTGCTAATGTTCTACTTTTAAAAGGAACCCAGACCAATATTGTTAACATTACCAAATGTAGGGTGACCATATTTAGATTTTCAGTTATTTAATAAGCACAAATTATTCAGTGTCTACAAATTATTTAATACCTGCACATGAGGGCTGGGCGATATGATAAAAATACTATATCACAATGTTTAAAGACCAGTTTCACGATACATGATACATTTAATCACAGACTAAATACATCAGTAGCAACAAATACTGAATAAACTACTATTTAGACGCTCTCCAGTACTGAATACAGTGATTATCTGCTGCTCTTCATCTCATTAAAATAGTCTAATTACACTGTCTGTCATGAAACTTGCATTTGGGCAGTGTTTATTTATTTAAGCTCTGACAAAATGATCAGAATGCTAATAAAACTATATTGTATATCACAATAACAAAATTGATCACAGTATGATAAAATATCATTATATTGGCCTGCATTACTGCACATTATTCAGTAGCTACTAACTACTCAGTGTATACGTATTATTAAAAATACTAATTATTCAATAAATACTAATTATCCAAGTATTAATTATCCACTACCTACTAAGGATTTAGTGTATACTTATTATGCAAAAAGTATGAATGGTTCAGTACCTATTAATTATTTAATAAGCAGTAATTATTCAGTAGCTGCTAATTGTTCACTGTCTGCCAATGATTCAATAAAAACTAATGATTCAATAAGAACTAATGATTCAATAGGTACAAATGATTCATTAAGAGCTAATGATTTAATAAGTCCAAATGATTGTGTAAGTAAGTACTTATGATTCGATAGGTACAAATGATTCAATATGTACTAATTATTCAGCACCTACTTTTTATTCATTAAGTAGTAATTATTGAATTAGTACTAATTATTCAGAGTATACTTATTATTAAATTAGTACTAATTATTCAGAGTATACTTATTATTAAATTAGTACTAATTATTCATTAAGTACTAATTGTTCAGAATATACTTATATGCAACTTGAAGTCATTGAAGTATGTGCCCACATACAGGCCTTTTAGGGTGAAAGAAATGAGTCAAAAACAAACAAGTAATTGTTGAGGGAAATAGAGAGCAGTATGACCCTTCCTCTCTGGTTTAATAAGGATATTAATTAGGGTTAATTAATTGGTTTTCAAAATTAGAAGCCGCAGGGCACACACTGGTGTCTGCTGTGGTTAGGGGGTTTCAGGGGGGGGGGGGGGTTCCCCAGTTTTCTCCCCAGTTCAAAAAAGCCAATTGCCCAACCCAGGACCCCCCCCCCCACACACACACACACACACACACATCATCTGCGATGCCTCTAATACTGAGCACAGGCTTCCTCTGATACAGCCCACATGCTCATAGAAAAGCGCAGGGTCCCCATCGCTGAAACAGCTAACAGACTCCTGTGCTGGTGTCTGGACACTGTCCAGTCCTCCTGTGTGTCTGACAGGCTGTAACTGTGTGTGTGATTGATTTGATTATTGATTTGAAACTCACTCAGTACGTTTGGATCTGCTTGTTTCTGAGATGAAACCACAGGATGTTTGTCTAGTACGGAAGGGGAATAGTTGCTGTATCTCTTGTCCAGTGAGGGGCAGTGAGCCAATTAAATAATTCATATTTATCATTCAGCCATTGCAGCTTTAGCTAGAACTCAAGCTTAGCTTTAGGTTCTGACTTTCATAAGTACATACGGTATCTATTACAGGATTACAGTGACTAATAAAGTTCATCATGTCATTTATCAAAGCCACTGAATGATAAATCTGTTATTGCTTTTTAAAATTCATATATTTCTTTGATTTGCTTTATTGTCGTGTTTTAAGATTAATTAGTTTACAATGAAGGGAAGAACCGTTTTTATAAAGATGAATAAGTGAGACAGCCCTCCAAACCCTGAATGGCCTGAATGTGAGCATTGACTTCATGCTTTACAGTTACACACTAGTTTCATAGTAGATTCTGAATAAGAAGTATTTACTGAATAATTAGTAAGTAGTGAATAAGCAGACACTGTGTAACGGGTACTTATTGAATAATAAATACATACAGAATAATTAGTAGGTACTAAATAATTAATACTAATTGAATAATTAGTAGGTAGTGAATAATTAGAACTCATTGGATAATTAATACTGAATAATTATCAGGTTCTATATCATTAGTGTGTTTTGAATAATAAGTAGATACTGAATAATGAGTAGGTACTGAATAATTAAAACTAATAGAATATTAAGTAGCTGCTTCATAATTATTAGGTACTGAATGAGTCATACTAATTGAATTATTAGTAGGTACTGAACAATTTGTACAGAAAAATGAGCAGGTTCTAAATAATTAGTATGTTTTGAATAATAAGTATATACTAAATAATGGGTAGGTACTGAATGATTAACACTTATTGAATATTAAGTAGGTGCTGAATGTTAAGTAGGTGCTGAATAATTAGTAGGTACTGAATAATTAGTACTTATTGAATCATGGTTAGATACTGAATAATTGGTAAGTACTAAAGCTCTAATACTTAGTGAATAATTAGTACTCATTGAATAATTAATACAGAATAATTAGCAGGTTTAAAATAATTAGTCTGTTTTGAATAATAAGTAGGTAGTGAATAATTATTACTTGAATTGAATAATTAGTAGATAATGAAAAATTCATAGGTACTGAATGTGTAATACTTATTGGATAATTGGTAGGTATTGGATAATTAGTACATATTAAATAATTAATAGATTAAAAAAATAGTATGTGTTGAATAATATATAAAATATAAAACTAAAAAAACTGGGCTGGTGCAAGGGGTGCAAAAAAACCTCAAGAAAACCCTAAAAGTGTGGTACTGAGCATAGAAGGCTTTTCCTAGCATCCAAACTAAGGACTGTTTATGAAACTGTCTTTTTAAGGAATTTTACTGTCATAAAAAGTTTCAACTGACCTCCCCTTCAGGTATTAAACTATCCTTCACATCATCTGTTACAGGAGGACAGAACCTCTGCGTTAACGTAACCATACCCCATCAGCCCAACAGAGGGCACTGGACATTACAAGATGTTGGACTAATGTGACCAGTAGAGTCAACTTCACATTAGTGGACCTGTCCCTTATTAGGTAATATTTTCCTTGACTGCAGTCCGAGGCCAGTGTTACAGACATCCCATAATAGGCAGCTGGGCTTTGTTTCAGCTGCGTTCTGTTGAGGGGAACATGCAGCGAGCTCAGCCTCTACTAGAGCCAATAGTGTTAGATAGATATATCGTCTGTGTGGATTTCTGTAACTCTGGAGATATGCAGTACACAGATGGAGCTAGGGCCTTCGTAAGTGCAGCTTCAGCAGTGTGTTTCACTAAGTAGCAGACAAGGTAATTAAAGGCTTTTTGTGTTGACCAGGAAAACACCAACACATAAATCACTGGACTTAGCTAAGCAGCAGAGTGGTTCCACTCCTCCTGAACAGCAAACAGTGTTGGAACTGAGCTGGAACTGCTGGGACTGTAAGAAGCTGCTCATTTCTCTGTTCTGGTGCTAAAGGTTGACCAAGTATGTCAAGATAGCCTCATAATAGGTGACATTTAGGTTTGTATTGATGTAGTAACGTTAACAAGCCCATATTTCAATTAATTTAGAGTATATATATATATATATATATATATATATATATATATCCCTTAGAAACCTTGGGCGGAAACAAAACTCACAAGTGGGAGCCATCCTTCTCTGATCAGAGCTATTTATAAGTTATTGATAAAAGTCACTGAACCACCGCATACGACTGTCTGCTCAGGTCTGCTGATATAATCATAATATAATATAACTCATATAGTAGAGATGGTAAGAATAATAAAAGTATTAATGATGGGTAGTTGTGGTAATAATAATTGGAAATAGTCTGTTCTTAAATGGTCTTGAAGGTTCTCTAGGGATGCACCGATACCACTTTTTCCTTTTCGATACCAATACCAGATTTTCATGCATCTGCCGATACTGTGTACCGATACCGATACAAACTCTGACTTAAATACTCTATAGATGATTACAAATAATGATATTTAAAGTGTTCCACTTTTTATAGGTTGTACTTTTTTATATCTGACCCGAAATAAGATATAATAAGCTTGAAAGAACAGCATTTCCTGGTTGTGGAACTGCACATTCAAAAGTTTCAGAGGTGAAAACATACAAATTTGGCACAATGCAGAAACACGTGCAGGTAGTATATGCATAATCTTGCTAAACTCGACCAAACACCTTTTTAATTGGTGTTCACATTCAATTCACATTTCAGAGCACTGAAAAAAACACAAAAGCAAAAAGTGCTTCTGCAGCAATTTCACATTCAGGTGCACACCTCTGTGTGAAAAGGGAATAAACTTCAATGTGCGGCCTTTTGGATTCACGGCCAGAAAAACACCACATGGAAACAAAAAGTGCTAAAAGTTCCATTAAATGTCTGTTTAATTGTAATAACTATTTATGACGAGCTTTTACTGGTTGCTTGAACGTTTAGTTTCATAACAAAATATGCAAACAAGAAATGTGGGGTGTCGGTGGTATCAGTGATCAGTGGCTATTACTGATACCGATACTGTGTGTAAGTGCCAGGTAACCGATAAACCTACAACAGGGTCATGGGCACCTAAGGCTCATTAATGCAATCCATAGAGGCCCAATCCTCACAATTTACAGAACTTAAAGGATCTGCTGCTAATGTCTTGATGCCAGATACCACAGGACACCTGCAGACCTACACAATATTAGGCAGGTGGTTTTAATATTATGGCTGATCACTGTACACTTTTCAATACAGGCAATTTATTTTGTTGCATAAATACTAGTGTTGATATGGATGAGGTACAGGTCAGCATTACCTCATTCAACCCACCTCTGCTTAAGCTCTGGAGTGTTTTACAGCGTTGCTAACAGCCTGTTTGCCCCTGCGTGCACCTCTGACTCACAAGACCTAATACTGTCCAAGTTTGTTATGGTATAAACAGCTCCGGAGAAGCTGTAAACATCCCCTAGAGAGAATTATGCTCCCGGTGTGCAGGGGCCCACTGTAGAATCAGGCACTCCTGCCAGCGTACCACCCTGCTCTGTGCACCCTGTCATACGCTGCTAAATTGATGTGATGGTATATATTAAATTACGTAAATGTATGGCAGCTCGGTTCGACTGAGAGTAGTTTACACAGCGAGTGCTGGGAACCTAAGTGCTGGCCATAAAATCCACTGCAGTCCATGTGAGATGAACACTAGATTTGTGTAGCTATTAAAAAGGAGGGCCTTAATACATACAGATACAGGGCATTATTTAATAGAGCTATGAAAATGAGCTAACAGACTGCAGGTGAAATGAGAGCTGGGTTTTACAGATGTTTACAGGCTGTGTTAATAGAATATGTGGTGTATTGGTATTTGCACTGGCTTTAAATGGCTGCAGCATACTGCCTAAGGCTCACGCCCTTCGACTGTCCAAAATCCAGTGTAGTTGAATCCAGGATTTATACCGCTGTGAGTCGGACCCTCAAACATGCAGAGCCTCTTCCCTCCCACAGCTGAGTCCACCGCAGCTGTTGCCACTGCAAACCCTCTAGACCTGTGTGTCCATGGCAACACACTCCTCTCCACGCACTGTGATCATTACTGAGCGGCCTCTGGGCTGAAGGATCTCCGTCATTTCTTAAATGCCATTCCTGTGATAAGCTTTCAGTTTGCCTGTCTCACCACTGTGTGTCATTCGGTTTATGAGATAATATGATGAACTTTCATATTTGGAATTCATTTTAATTAGTGAAACGATCCAGGATTTATTAATTAATTAATTAATTAATTTATTTATTTATTTCAAATTCTACTCCATATGTCTACCCAAGGCCAATTACTCAATTCCCATTCATGTGAGCTCCCCCTATCACTAGCAATGCCCCAACACTAGGAGGTCTCGTCTGATACATGTAAAGTTGTGGTTCTCCATCAATGTGTTCATCATTAGAAAATCTCCAAAGTTCTTCCAGTGGAGTCTAGTATTATTTAGAGTTCTCCTCAGATCAACACCTGGTTTGATGGTAAATCAGGGCTTAATGGTGGTAAATCAGGTGAGCTGCTGCTGCTGCTGCTGCTGCCGATGATGGAGTTGAACACATCCTCCACGCTGTGCTGGCTGGACTGGGGGGCGTCCAGGAGAAACCTGGAGGAACCGAGCTCTGTTCTTCAGACTAGCTCACCGACAACATCTCACTACTTTCTTTCTTCAGAACGAGAAGCTCTTGTTCTTCTTCACCGTATTTATGTTCACCTGCATCTGTTCTGATGAGATCAGGAGCTTCTACAGTAAAAACTCTTTTACTGATGAGAAACACTAAACTAGACAACAAAGGGTCCTTTTAGAAACTGAGTTTGTTCTCTATCAAGGCATGTTCCTCCTCATTAGACACTTCTGAATCAGTTCATTATCAAGGCCAGCTGTTAACAAGGCCTACGTGAGATGAATTCAACAGCAGGAAGGGCTAATATTGGCAAAACCATTTTATTAGATGTTAAATATTTTAAATATTTCAGCAGCAAAAGAATATATTCACTGATAATTCACTGGACTTATTTACATGATTTTTTTTATAATGTTATATGCTTCAAGATGTGATAGTTATGTGTGAAATACAAGGCATTATGGATATCAGTGTTTATGGATATCAGCAAATGGCATTATTCTGGGCACATCTAAATGTCTAGGTTTTTTATTTAGTTGCCAATTATCTATATTTATGTTCTATTACTTGAAATAAAAAGTATATTACAATCATTTTTAATACACATATCTACCTTTTAGTTTGTTTTTTTTTACTTTTGAAATGTTTGCATGCGTATAGTACAGTGTAAATGCTTTAAAACACTCAGAAAACCTGATTTAAGAACTATTCAACTGGACAGGAAACATATATACACTTAACCTACCTTTAATACAATCATTTGTGGTGTTGAGTAAGTCAACACCAATTCGTTTATCCATGTTCTCTCCTGAAGGAAGTCCAGAATGAACTCATCCAGTACCTGGTTAAAAGAAATGAACCAGTAAGGGTTCAGTAAGTAACAGTCAACAGTTCTGTGCATTGAGTTAAAAACTAAGTACATCCATTTATCTCTCTTAAATTCCACCACCAGCTCACCTGATTTACCATCATTAAGCACTGATTTACCAAACCAGGTGTTGGAGAAGAACTCTAAATAACACTAGAGTCCATGAGGAGAGCTTCAGAGATGTTTTAATGATGGAAAATCAGAAATAAAATGAATGGCCTAATGTCCGAAAAGTATCATTTACACAATTTGGGGAAATTGTGCAAGTAACATCTATAAAGAATCCAGAATTCCAGTGGCTTTTTGCTGGGTGTCTGAGCAGTTGCACTGTTCAAACAAAAGGAGCTGGTTCTCTCTGTGACAGAATTCCACCCAGCTGTATCCCATCAAACGCTCATTGTGTTGTTGAATGCTGTTGCTACAAATAGTTCTGTCGAGACTGGACTTCCTCTATTGTTTGGTACACATCGCTGAGAGCAGAACGCCTTGCTCAGCAGCTGTTTGGAATAATGGGAGGTCACAGTGAGCAGGATTTGTGTCCCCCGACAGGCCCGTCTGCTATGAGACATGAACGGAAATGAACAAAGCATTTGGCGTTCAGAATGGCTGGCTCGGTCCTCACCTCCTCAGTGGGACGCTAAATGAAGCTGAACTTGCATCCAGCGTGGTGATAGAAATATTATGCAGCCAGTGGATTTCCACACAATATCCTGCCAGTTAGGCTCATTCAGCCAAGCAGCAGGTCAATGAGTAAATTACAGTCATTGCTGTAATTCAGTGTGAGTGCAGTGGCTGGACCAGTAAGGACTTCATTAATCCTAATCAGTCTGTTGGGTTTTGAAGGGATAAGGAACAGCATTAATGCATAGAGATCATCTGAAAGTAACAGTGTCTTTGGTAAACGCTGTAGTCAGCTGTAATCGGTCATAATATTCAATACTAATATTAAGAATCCTCCCAAAAACATCTGTATTGTTATACTGAGTCACATTTGTGGGTAATACACTCAAGCAATTAAGACCGTCTTAAAGTGGAGGTCCCTAGAATGTCAAACTCAATTACAAAACTCAGCAGAGGGCAGAAGGATACAGGAAGTGGAAAATGTGATGACGCCCAACACAGTCTTTCTACCTCTACCTCGCACCCGACAAAGGGGGTGGGAGAAATACTGGGTACACCAAGTTCGGGCTAGTGTACTTGGTAGTACAGACTTGGCAAGTTCAACTAATGAGTACAAACTCCAGAGGACGGGAGGACGCTGGACGGTACATTTGCAATTGGAACAGCAGAGTGGTGCGTAAAGCATTCTGGGATATTTGGCTGTGCCAGGTCCACACAAGTCACTTTCTGATGCGTCCTCGATAACACAAGCAGAACAAAGCTGGTGAAACTGTAAAACACCAGAGCGACATCAGGAAACATGGTGTTTGTAATACTGAAGTGCAGCTCCTCACCTCCAAACTCTGCTAGTTAAGAGAAGGCAGGTTGCTACATGAAGCAGGCCTCATGACCATGGCTTTTCCTGTGGGAGTGTCCGCAGAAGGGGAGCTCCAGATGGGCTTGCTATGAAGCAAAAGCCAGCTAGAGCAAAAAGAGATCAATGCTAGGCTAAAAGTGAACACTAGCTGACACTAGCTTTTACTAACCTCTCTCCATTGTCTGCTCCCTCAAAAACAAACTGGGCTAGCTCAGCTGAACAAATCTGAAGCTAAACCCACATCGGAAAGGAGAGTACCAGCTTTACAGGTAAGACTTGAGAAAGCCAAACCCAGGGAGAGTGGAGGCAAGACTTAACCTTACCCGGCTACAATCTCTTCAGCACGTCGCGCTGAGAGGACACAACAAGAGGACAGCGATCTGGTAAGACTCAGGAATAATTAGTGTTTTTGTTACAGTGTTAAAACAAATGCTATTATATGTGACTGTGAGCCTGGTGTAAAGCCACAAACCAGCCAATAAAAGCAGATTTTATCATTTTAAATCATCATGTTTCATCGAGGCAACATAACAGGGTTGTAAATAGGCCATGTAAACAATGTCTGGGCATTTTTGTCCCCATATGTGCTATTTATGCAACTGAAAATACTCAGTAAATGAATTATTTGTATATATATATATATATATATATATATATATATATATATATATATATCATAATCATAACTTATATATCTTTTAAACTCTTATGTTAATCTAGAGTTTATGGGCCCAAATATCCTACCACCCACTTCAAATATTCCGTCCCTGCCATGTTGCTTACCTAAAAACTTGAATACCTGCCACCGTTTATTTCTTAATTCCAAGTAATCGGATTGACATCCTTCATATGTTGTATAATTTGACCTTTAACAGGTATTTTGAAGGAAACACATCTCGTAGCTCTTCCAATAATGTTTATTGCAAACTTTTTTCCATCCACATAAAAAAAGAAAAATCACAGCTTAATAAAATACTCACAGCACATTAACAATATGTGTGTGTACGATCACAAACAAAATAGCAGCATTTACTCGTTGACTTCCTCTTCGTCTTCCTCGAACGCATCTTCTCCATCATTGGCTGTGGCCTCCTGGTACTGCTGGTACTCGGACACCAGGTCATTCATGTTGCTCTCGGCCTCAGTGAACTCCATCTCGTCCATGCCCTCTCCTGTGAACCAGTGCAGGAAGGCCTTGCGGCGGAACATGGCGGAGAACTGCTCAGAGATGCGCTTGAAGAGCTCCTGGATGGCCGTGCTGTTGCCGATGAAGGTGGAGGCCATCTTCAGGCCCCTGGGTGGGATGTCGCAGACCGCTACTTTGACGTTGTTGGGAATCCATTCCACAAAGTAGCTGCTGTTCTTGTTCTGGATGGCCAGCATCTGCTCGTCCACCTCCTTCATGGACATGGGGCCACGGAAGACGGTCGCCACAGTGAGGTAGCGGCCGTGGCGCGGGTCGCAGGCGGCCATCATGTTTTTGGCATCAAACATCTGCTGGGTAAGCTCTGGAACGGTGAGAGCACGGTACTGCTGGCTTCCTCTTGCGGTCAGGGGCGCAAAACCAGGCATAAAGAAGTGGAGGCGAGGGAAGGGGACCATGTTGACAGCTAGCTTGCGCAGATCTGCGTTTAGTTGGCCTGGGAAGCGCAAGGACGTGGTAACCCCGCTCATAGTGGCTGAGACCAGGTGGTTGAGATCACCGTAAGTGGGTGTGGTTAGCTTTAAAGTGCGGAAGCAAATGTCGTAAAGTGCCTCGTTGTCGATACAGTAGGTCTCATCTGTGTTCTCCACCAGCTGGTGCACTGATAGCGTGGCGTTGTAGGGCTCCACCACGGTGTCAGACACTTTAGGGGAAGGCATGACACTGAAGGTGTTCATGATGCGATCTGGATACTCCTCGCGGATCTTGCTGATCAGGAGGGTGCCCATGCCTGAGCCGGTGCCTCCACCCAGTGAGTGTGTGAGCTGGAAGCCCTGGAGGCAATCACAGTGCTCACACTCTTTCCTCACGACGTCCAGAACCGAATCCACAAGCTCTGCACCCTCAGTGTAGTGGCCCTTGGCCCAGTTGTTCCCAGCACCTGTCTGTCCTGCACCATCAAAAACAAAGCAGGGAGTAGTTAGGAGAAGGCCACAAAAATGAAATCCAATATCTCCACAACCCCTTCCCCCACCAGTGGTTAGCAACAGCTAGGCTTGTGCCAATTGTTCCCCATTTATCATTCCGACTGCGAAGACTCTGTGACTATGTGAAGCTGAGGTTCATGCTTGGGAGTGGGAGAATTCCACAGACGTCTGTGTACTGTTACAGAAAACTGCTGAACATGGCTTTGTTTGCAGCTTATGGCAGAGTACACTACTCAAGACATCTCCTGAAATCAAGGCGAGTGTTCTCGATGAACTGTAGCATTAGTCACATTCTTGAGGTCAGAGACATGTGATAGTGTATGTTTGCTCTGTTCAGTGTACAGACTGCCAGTTTCTGTAAAAAAAAATCTTCCATAATGCACACTTTTCCATTAGTCTCGTTATTAATGTTGCATGAGGCAGAGGTTAATGGACTGTGGTATTAAAGTTTTCCATTCATTTATATCTACTGTGTGGAAAGTCCAATTTGATGTTTCACAGGCATGAAATGTGTAATGTATGGAAACTACAAAGACCAAGTGGATCAGGAGCTTAGCACATGGGTGCACCGGTGCACCATGGGCATCTGTCCATGACACTACTGTGTATATACATTTGGATCAGTGTTTCTTTTTTTAAATACTTGTTGGCATACATACAGCATTTGCCATTTGCCAAAGACAACAACTGAGACTGAAAAATAATTAGCATGGCTGTTTTTCAGTGGCGAAATCCTCAGTCCTAAAACTCTTCTGCTTAGTAATTCCCCATGACTAACTCATCATTACTGATAAATTAGTTTTAGGGTGTAAAAGTCAAACTCAAGAGGTAAAAAAGCAGATGTTTTGTTAAAGATCCAGTTCATTCCAACAGTATCCACCTGGTATGTTTAACGTGAATCTTAGTGAAGTCAAGCCCAGTCATGGGCCACTGTTTCAGACCTGATTAGGGCTTTCAATGCAGAGTGTTTTAATGGAGAATAAAGAATCTGGTTGTTAATTACATGACAAGAGTAGTTGTAAACATTTCCATGTGGGATTCTGGTTGTTAAGCTGGGTAAACATCCCATTTGCCTTAATGTGTTACAAAATTAGGCAAAATATAAAATTAACACACTTATTACTTAAGTCAATATCTGTCAAGGTGTTTTTGGGTTGAAGGTATGAGCCTAACATTGACATTGAGGATCCAAATGCATTTAGCCATGAAAGCAGTAGTGGGGTCATGTAGTAATGGTGTTTCCAGTGGTCTCAATCCTAACCACCACTCCAGCTAACTAGAAGAACTGAATATAGCTTCATCACTCCAGAGAACGCAGTTCCACTGCTTTATTGCTCAACACTGGGGGGCTTTATACCCCTCTAGCTGGTGGTTATTCGTATAGCGCTTTTTACAACTGTTGTTGTCACAAAGCAGCTTTACATAATTAGTAAAAGACAGAGAAAAAAGAAATAACTTAAGAAGACATGAAAATCCAAGACCCCCAGTGAGCAGCCAACTGTGACAGTGGCAAGAAAAAACTCCCTCAGAGCTGGAGGATGAAACCTGGGGAGGAACCAAGACTCACAAGGGGGACCCGACCTGTCCTCCTCTGATCAGAACTATTTAAACATTATTGATATAAGTCACCAAAGCATCTATACTGTTAAACTGCTCTGATCATAATCATAATATATTAATCATGGTGTAGTAGAACTTACTATAGTCTTTTACTATTAATAGTGGTAATATTAATAGGGGCAGATAGTTAAGAGTCTATTTAGGTTTTAACATAGGCATTAGGCAGGTAGCAGTGGTAGGAGGGTGTGCCGCTGGTCTGGCATTGGTGGTGGTGGGGACGGGGCCTACTGGTTGGACTGGTAGGTGGCAGCTGGTCTGACGCAGGGCAGCTGGTCTGATGCATTGGGCATCATGCTTTGAACATACAGAGTATGCTTATATTACTTCATTACCCTATACTACTACTGGGCAGGGCCTCCTGTTCTCAAAATAGCCTCAATTCTTCAACAAGATGTTGGAAACATTTCTTTGGGATTGTGCTTCATGTTGACATCACTGCATCATTTAATTCATGCAGATTTTTCAGGAGCACTTTCTTGTGTTCTACTGGATCCAGATCTGCTAACTGGGAAGGCCACTGAAGAACACTGAACTCATGTTCAGTCATTTTCATGAAATCAGTTTGAGATGACATTTGCTTTGTGACATGCTGGAAGTAGCCATTAGAGGATTTTAGAAAGGGAATAGGTAGAATGGCCATAAGTATCTAGACAACCCTTCTAAAAAGTACATTCAGCTACTGGAGCAAAAAAAAAACAAAAAAAAAACAGCACTGGGCTGTAAAGCAGTGGAACTGCGCTCCCTCCAGTACCTTTGGGGCTCCACAACTAATCATCCAACATCAGAATCTGATATCTGCTGATATGGAGACTAATGGCAGGTTCTTACATACATTCTACAATCAAACTACAATTGCAAGATGTTGTGAAGTCTGGCAACACATACTGGTTTTTATTAACCAATGGGAAAAAGGAATAATAGGAGTCACTGTTGGTTCATGCTGTGTCAGACATGATTCATTTGATGAACTCGTCAGTTCATGCTCTCTCTAATCAGTCTAACACAGTACACTGAGGAGTCTTCCAAGAAGTATTCCCTATGCAATCAAGACTAAATGACTAGGCCAGTCCTGCTCTGAGCTTTTTTATGGTGCAGTGTTTTATTTCATGGATCTATTTTTTTATATCAACACCATTAAAAATACTTGGGGTATGGGAAGACCTTCATCTATAATTAGGTCAGTCTGAGTGGCTGTATTCTGACGTAGTTTCCAAGCTGATTGCCTTCAGATATCAAAAGAGGCTCTAATGTGTTTTCTTCCTGCACACAAAACACACACCCAACCCGATTTAGACCACATTCACATGCCATCAGCTGCCATTACATCAACTGACCACATGCTGCTATGTCTAAACGCATTAATGCAACGCAGGACTTCTCACCCTGTGGTCTGACCATAGCCATCCAAACTGGAATCAGATTTAGGAAGTTGACGAATATCTAACCACACATTAAGGACTACCTGGCATGTGAAGAGATCTTACCAAAAATGAAGTTGTCTGGTCGAAAGAGCTGTCCAAACGTGCCGGACCGGACACTGTCCATTGTGCCTGGCTCCAGATCCACCAGTACTGCTCGAGGAACATATTTATGGGCTACAAACAGAACACACACACACACAAAGCTAGTTCAGTAGGCTATATTCAGACCAAACCATTTATTAAATACAAGAATGAGATACATAAACAAAAGGGTTATATTTAGTCTCTGTGTTGATATCTGTAAAAGTGCGCAGTGAAGCAGAAGCAGAAGCCTTCATTCAGGTCTACTGAAAAAAACATCTCAAAGTTAGGTCTGGGTCTGCCAAATAAATTCCTTTGGAGTGACGACATGATTAAAAGCTTGACTTGAGGTCAATCTTTGTGTGAGGGCTGGAGGTGCAAGGCACTTGTGTGTGTCTGTGTGCTTGTTTCACACGTTTTAAGGACTATATATATATATATATAAAGATGGACAAAAGTATTGGGACACATATATATTACACCTACAGGAGCTTTTCTGACATCCCATTCTAAACCCATAGGCATTAATATGAAGTTGGTCCTCCTTTGCTCTAAGCTCTAACAGCAGCAAGTCTGGAGCTCTGCAGTTATTTAGTCAGCGTTGGAGACTTTTCTGCACTATGCTCTGAGCTCAGCACTCTGTTACTTTACCACTCATAGCTGATGGTGGAAGACCTAGGAGGGGAGAAGCTGCTGACCAGCTGACTGGTTGTTGCAGTGCAGGCTCCTATTACATCCAGAACCACACTGGAGTTCAGTGAGCTCTTCAGAGAACCACCCAGTCTCTCACTAATGTGTGGAAAGACAGACTGCATGACTAGGTGCTTGATTTTATACACCTGTGACAATGGGACTAAATAAAACACTAACATTTGATGATTAAGATGTGTCCCAATACTTTTGACCAGTCTACCTACTTTTTTGTTTTTATATATATTGTTTTTATATATATATATAAACAAAGAAGTACCACAGGACACCCTCAGAGGTCTTGTGGAGTCTATTCTTTGAATGGTCAGATCTGTTGTGGTGGCATAAGGGGGACCTCCTCAATATTAGGAAGGTGGTGTGGATGTTATAGCTGATATATGGAACATGTGGGTGATCCCATGTCCCAACCTGCGTTAAGTGTGTGTCAAGAGGTAGTTGAACAATGATGCTGATTCATACACACACACACACACACACACACACACACACACAAATGGTAGACTACTCACAGGATGCTTCATTGTAGTACACATTAATCCTCTCGAGCTGAAGGCCTGAGTCACCCACATAGTTGCCTGCTGGATCAATCCCGTGTTCATCGCTTATAACTTCCCAGAACTGGATGTGTCACCAACACAACAGAGAGAAACCCACTTTATGAGAGATTATAAGAGACACAAGTCCACCTGAAACCCTTCATATATCAGAGATTCATACAGACAGTGCATCTGTGATGATACACACCCTGCTGCATTCCTACAGAAGTTCAGACAGTGGTCACACACAGCAGGGCGCATCTCACCACACCCAGAGTTCACCAGACCCTTCACTAACACACTGTTCAGATCATGCTGTCCAGATGAAGGGTACACCCAGCCTGACATGAAGCCGGACAGTCCCTGGCAGCCAGTTAAAGGACTGGTTATTAGCAGTAGGGTGCTGCATGGTGTCAGTTTACATGGTCTAAATAGTGAAGCGCGAGACTCTTACCTTGGTTCCAATCTGATTGCCGCACTGTCCGGCCTGTATGTGAACTATTTCCCTCATTCTGACTGAGTGCACGAGCGTGAGGAGCACACTTCTACAGGAAGAGCTCAGATGAAAGCAGTGAAGGGAGCGCGCTTTATGAAGCTGCTCTCTGGAGGAACACGCGTTTCGTTTCCCACCCGTATTTGGACACGCCCCGCCTCCTGCGCTGGGATTGGCTAATAGTGCACAGTCGGGAGGGCGCGCTCCAATCCGCGTACCTGCTTTCTGACTAGATCACTTAGCTGGTGTGTAGAAGGCTGGCCACGCTGGATGGATGGATAGATAGTCAGACAGATAGATAGATAGTCAGACAGATAGATAGACAGACAGACAGACAGACAGACAGACAAATAGATGACAAATAATGTTGACAGACAGGCAGACAGACAGATAGATAGATAGACAGGCAGACAGACAGATAGATAGATAGATAGATATATAGATAGATAGATAGATAGATAGATAGATAGATAGACAGACAGATAGATAGATAGATAGATAGATAGATAGATAGATAGATAGATAGATAGATAGATAGACAAACAGACAGACAAACAGACAAATAGATAACAAATAATGTTGACAGACAGGCAGACAGACAGATAGATAGATAGACAGGCAGACAGACAGATAGATAGATAGATAGACAGACAAACAGACAGACAGACAAACAGACAAATAGATAGATAGATAGATAGATAGACAGATCGATAGATAGATAGATAGATAGATAGATAGATAGATAGACAGACAGATAGATAGATAGACAGATAGATAGACAGACATACAGATAGATAGATAGATAGATAGATAGATAGATAGATAGACAGATAGATAGATAGATAGATAGATAGATAGATAGATAGACAAACAGACAGACAAATAGATAACAAATAATGTTGACAGACAGGCAGACAGATAGATAGATAGATAGACAGGCAGACAGACAGATAGATAGATAGACAGACAGACAGACAAACAGACAAATAGATAGATAGACAGATGTATAGATAGATAGATAGATAGATAGATAGATAGACATACAGATAGATAGATAGACAGATAGATAGACAGACATACAGATAGATAGATAGACAGATAGATAGACAGACATACAGATAGATAGATAGATAGATAGATAGATAGATATAGATAGATAGATAGATAGATATAGATAGATAGATAGATAGATAGACAGACATACAGATAGATAGATAGATAGATAGATAGATATAGATAGATAGACAGACAGACAGACAGACAGATAGATAGATAGAGAGATAGATAGATAGATAGATAGATAGATAGATAGATAGATAGATAGATAGATAGATAGATATAAAGATAAATTAGTGCTACACAAACCTCTTGTTTTTGTCTGTTGACTCACAAAACACTTCCAGCAAAACTGCTATACTGGTGATAAGCCACTGTTCTTACTCTACTAGCTCTACTAGTATCAGAGTATGCAGAAAGTCAGTTAGAACACAGCCAAGCAGGCAAGCTGCTTTAAGAGATTCTGAGTGAGATCTAGCCAGCCCCAAGCAGGAGGCCGGGCTTGTCGGGTTACAGGTGGAGAAAAAAATAACAGGCCTTCAGCTTCGGTCCTCGCCCACGACCACTGAGTTTGAATGACAGAGCAGATGTGCAATCCCACCACAAGCTGTGAGTTTTCTTAGTCTGACAGTAGACTGGTGCAGAAATGTGCACTGGGGCCTGTAGTTAGGCTGCAGCATTTGAGTTGATCATTAGGCTTGTTATTGAGTTATTGAAGTTTAAACTGTTTATGAACAGTTTCAGGTAACAGTACAATACAGGTGTGTGAGGTCAGTCATGAGCAGTTGGAGATAAATTAAGCCTAATGAAGTGGTTTCTAGGTTCTGAGTTCAATCCTGGGCTGCACTGTAAACAGGGCTCTGTCTATATTGGCACCATGCTGCCATGCATGGATGGAATGATGGTTGGTGCTCAATCCAATACTATTGGCATGAGTTGGGGAGTTGGGGGTGATGAGGTCACAGCAATAGTAAAAAGCCATATCTTGACAATAGAGACAGGATAAACATTTTTTAATAATGTTGTGTCCATATAGTGTATTATATTTACCATTATTAGAATAGGATATTTGGGGCCCAATTAAATTTGACATATTTGATATGTGCAAAAGTATCTGAACAGCGTACCATTACTGAATTAGCTGTTAACAGTCACACACACTAACATTTTAAATAATCATTGCCAAAAAAACATTACTAATAGAATGGGAGGCCCTGGAGCAGCTGCATAAGAGCATTAGGTTACGGTGCCCAATGCCATGCATCAGCAGTGGGGGTATAAAGCCCTCCAGCATTGAGCTTTAGAGCAGTGGAACCGTCTCTGAAGTGAAGAGGCTTTATTCACTACTTTTGAGTTCTAGGTATGGAGAAGAATCATTCAACAACATTAATGCAAAATCTTGTGTAAAACCTTTACAGAACAGAAGGGGGTGTCTACAAACATTGGGACACATTTACGCAGAGCACATTTGGACATATCTAAAATGTCTGTGTGTTAATGTTAACCTGTTTAAAAATATACACGCCCACCCCCAGAGCCTCTGTTCCAATATGACGCAACTGCCTGACTGTAATCACGTGACAGGCTGGTCACTAAAACACTGTGTTCATGTGAACAGAGGGCCAAAGTCTTATGATTTTAAAAGGATCCAGAGACGTGATGACAGGGCCTAAGCCTCCTGACTGTGGACAGCAGATTCTCCTGTTCAGAAAGTCTTGTCTGTGCTGAGGGTAGAAACAGTTACTTACCCCGTAAAGAAATTATTACCGTCTTTAGAATCATGTTGACATGTTGAAGCTTCTTGGCTTGGGTGGTGCAACTGTCTAACTCACTGCATGCCAAGAAATGGGGGTTCATAAGATTGAAGTCTGAAACCCAGCGACCCAGCCACAGTGGTCCATGGTGGAGTCTCTCAGTCTGGGGGCATACTCTGATCATACTTTGTCATAACCTGCAGATGGGAATTATTAGTAGTAAAATGAGATAGCAGTGGACCCCCATCAAGAGGGTTCTGAGTGGCTCAGTGGTCTAATGCATTACCACTATGGCCTGGGGGTTGCGAGTTAGAAGTGCGAACCGTGGTGCTTTGCCATCAGCACCCGGAGTCAGAGAGAGCACAGTAGGCCATGCTGTCTGCCCTCATTACTCTTAAGTGATGTCGACCGGGACAGGCATCTCTTAGCTGGTGTGGTAGACCCTGGGACGTCACGTTATCCCTTCGAGTGTGTCGGCTGGCCGGCAACCCCACATTGGCAGCAGTTTGAAAAAGGAGCCGGTGGCTGGCTTTGTATGTATCGGAGGAGATGCTCCTAGTGTCTGGAGCAATGCTAGTGCATTAGGAGTTATCAACGAGTGGGATATTTGGCATAATTGAGTGAAAAGGGGGAGAAATGTGACACAAATTTATGAAGAGAAGTGCTTTTACTGGAAACTCAAGTGAAATGGACTTAAATAGGATGTAGCACTAAAGCAAAAGTGAATTAGAGGAACGTCTAGAAGAATTAGGTTGACCTCTGCCTCACAGCACACACACACTGATACTAGGATAGTGTAATATATTTGGATAATAGGTGGCCACCTCCTTTACCCCCCCACCACACTCACACACACTCACCTCAAAAGCCAGCTCAGAGCAGCTTTAATCAACTGGTTGATAATCGCTCTATTAATCAGATTTGCCTGTACTTCTGAACTGGTTACACCACCTCACCGGCTTAATCAATGCTCCAATCCCATTACAGCAGGAAGCTGACCAGGAACCAATGTAGGTCACAGACCTGGGCATGTTATCAGCTCTGTGAAAGGCAAGAGCTTCTGGACAGGTAAAGTTTACTCTGTGACAGACCTTCTGGCATCGGTGTAGACCTGCTGTCCCTCCACTGCCTTAAGCCACAGTGTGTTGCTGTGTAGACTATATTGCTCAGTCTAATCAGAGTGTGCACACTTTATATGAACTCATTTGCATAGACGTAACGTAAAGATACAACACAGATTAGTATGATCATTTGAACACGATTACTGTTATATACATTTATATATATACACACAGTTTACAGATATATACATGACAAAGCATAATGAAAAGTAATTTAACATTTACAGTATATTTACACTGCAAGACCTACATGGGATCATTGAAAATAAGAGAAAATAATATCAGACATATGAATGATGTTGCATAATCATTTAGAAAGTGATTCTAAGTGATTCCTGCTTGCTTGTGAGGCAAATGTGTGAACGCAAGACTGTCAGATTGTGAGAGAAATGGACAGAAATGTTTTCAAAAAAATGTTCCAAGTCAAAATAGTGCTCATGGAGGCTCATATAAGCATGATAATGTCCTTTGAGTAGGTCAGGTTCAGTGACGTTCATCACCAATATAGTGTAACACATATGAGGATCCATAAAGTAGAACTTGACCAGCAACTCTGGTCACTTGCATCACACATCGCAATGAAGACCTGAGAAAGAGAGAGAGGGAGAGAGAGAGAGAGAGAGAGAGACAGGGAGAGAATAACATTGAACAGGCACCCCCAGGTGACAAAACACTGCGCTGCAATGGAAATGCAGCCCTTTTATTAACAGCCTAGGTTAAACAGCCTAGGCCAAAAGTCTTATTAAAAGCCCCACCAGTTTGTACAGAAGTCCCTGTAGTTACTGTGTAATACAACTTAGTGAGAAATAAGCCTTATAAAATAGAAAAAAATACATTTACTGCAATTAATAACTATAAATAATTAGTTAATAAATAATTGTTAGTTCAGTGCAAGGCTTTGAGTGAACCAAGAGTGACTCATGAAGAATTACAGGCCTTTATTTTAGACACAAGACTGAGCAAAACCAGCCAGGCTGAATCAGACAGTTGTTGCACATTTTTGCATATAACCCATAGCTTTAATTACTTTTATTTATTTTTACATTTTTATCTTTATCTATTTTTCCCAATATGGTACTGATAAACCCACTCTAGCACTAGCAATGCTCCTGACCCTAGGAGGGTAAAGAATTAACACACGTCTCCTTCAATACACAGCAAACCAGACATCGTCTCTTGTCATTCTGGGAGGAAAGGTCTCCATGCATGCGAAGTCTCTAGCTCTACCGCACCAGCTAACAGACCCCTGTTCCAGCCAACATCGCTTTAAAGGGTTGAGGGGAGAGAGCAAAATCAAAATCCCACCCAGAGAGAGCCCGGCCAGTTGTGCTCTCTCTGACTCTGGCTGCTGATGCAATACGAAATGGCTCGGCATTCAAACTTGCCACCCCTGGGCCTTGCATTAGACCACTGAGCCACTATTAGCCTGGCTTTTATACTACCTTAGGCAATGTCATTCACCTCTATTTATCTGTATCTGGGCAACAAACAAACCGTACATAGTGATTGTTGTGATTGAGTTAGCTTAACCCTTTCCAAAGGTCTCCAGGAGAAAGACCAGTACTGCATCCAACATCTAGTTAATCAGTCCATCATTAAAGTAGGTGAGGTGAGCTGCTGGTGGAGTCTAGAGTTCACAGAGAAGTCAGGATCATAACCTGTGATCTAACTGTGTTCTTCTAACCAGCGTATCCATATTGTTCCTCAAAATTGAGTGATGATTTTCAGGGCTTCTACAAAAACACTCAATGGACGCCTTTCAGTTCATGATCTTTATGGATTTCTGCTCATTCCCAAGCCTTTCCATCTGAAATGCAGCCAACAGTGGTTCAGTATTGTGTACAGTACAGGGTACAGCAGATAGCAGGGATGGAAAACTGTTCAGGTGGCCTCTGTGAGGTGTTGCCTCAGCTGTTATCCAGAGACTACAGGGATTATTAGCTTAGCTGAGAGAATGAGCAGAAGCACTGTGTCATGTTCGCTGGCTATTCCTTGCTAGATAGGGAACATATGGTGTGGAGAAATTCCTCAGAGCAAACTTATTAATGTGATTTGTTACACCACACAGGAGTAACCACATACAATACTGCCATAAAGCACCAGTGCATGTCTTCCTACAGCAACATACAGCTCTATATACACTATATGGACAAACGTTTTGGGACACCCGCTTATTCGTTGTTTCTTCTGAAATCAAGCGTTTTAAAAAAGAGTTTATCCTGCTTTTGTTGGAGTAACTGTCTCTACTGTTCTCTCTACTAGGGAAGAAGGCTTTCTACTAGATTTTGGAAGAGCATTGCTGTGAGGATTTGATTGTATTCAGTGACCAGAGCGTTAATGAGGTCAAGATGCTGGATGAGCACCACCCCACTTCATCCCCAACTTCCAAACTCATCCCAGAAGTATTGGATGAAGCACCATCCATCACTCCAGAGGACACAGTTCCACTGCTCCACAGCGCAATGCCAGGGGCTTTATACCCCTCTAGCCCACGCCTGGCATTAGGCATGGTGCCAATATGTACATGTGTATCTGTTGCAGAGCCTAATTCTATTTGCAACACTTATCTACAGCTGTGTGTGTTTGTGTGTGTGCATTTGCACATCTGTATCAACAAAGGGTGCAACTTAAAGTAGCTGAATGCATGCATTAGAAGGGGTGTCCACAAACATTTGGACATATAGTGTGTTTTATATATATGAAGGAACGTTAAATTGATTATTATGTCAAAGGTTTTTTAGACCTTCAAAAGGCTCTTCACACTGCAAACATGGTTCCTTATGGATCCAAATGTGGTTCTTCTATGGTCTCGTTCAAAGAACCATTTGAAGTACCCTTGTTTTTAAGGGTGCATCAACATACATAAAAGTCCTTCCCAGTAAACACGCAAACTAACATACTCACTTCAAAATGTACTTGAATCCAGAGCACTTGATGTCATATGAGAGGGAATAAATCTCATAGAGCGTGGCCTTCACTGTGAGACAGCCCAGAAAGTCCTTTGGATTCAGCTTGTACAGGTCAAAGCTTATCTTGGCGATTTCATTTCTCCTTGGCTTCCTGAAGCTTGTCAAGGCCTGTGAAACATGTTTGTAATGAAATGCAAGCATTCAGTATGAGACAAAAAAGGTAACTAAGTCTGGCAAGAGATGTTTAACTACAGGGGCCTTTTTCCTGGAGAGAAGTGCAAAATCAAATAGGCACAGTGCGCCCCCTAGTGGCAGAAGAGCAGCACATCTCCAGTCTGTTTCACTCCTGCTTGAGGTACAAAGTGTTTGGCAAGATCTAACTAGAGCACAGTTGAAAACTGCTGTTGCATCACAGCTGAAGGTTATGCAGTGTGTTTAAGCTCAGAACAATAAAACAGCATTGTGAACAATAGAGGATACAGAGGTTTATTTGTGCTATTGCCCTTAATCCTATTTAGGGGAGCAGCACCCAGTTTTTGGAAATCCAGCTCCTTTGTTTTTTACCAGTGATTGTGTCAGTTTAAAAAATCCCAAATGCTAAACCTTTCGTTACATAATATAACAAGGCCAAGTCATGACATAATTAGAATCTGTTGGCTTTTCTTTACATTGTGTCTGAATGTTATAACAAACTGACCAATAGAAATGCTCCAAAATGACCTGGAATAAAATATTTCCACACTGACGTCTTTTAAAAGAAGAAGGGTTTTTTACTTCTCCTGTAGATTACATTTTGGTAATACAAGGGTTTTTGCATGACAGTGACAATATGAATAGATAGGGTCAGCGGTATCTCAGTGGTTAGAGAGCTGGGGCATTGACTACAGGGTTGTGGGTTCATTACCCACATCTGCTAAGGAGCCACTGTTGGGTCCTTGAGCAAAGCCCTTAACCTTCTTTGTATCATGATAAGACTTTAGGGTCAGTGGTGGCTCAGTGGTTAGAGAGCTGGGGCATTGACCACAGGGTTGTGGGTTCATTACCCACATCTGCTAAGCTGCCACTGTTGGGTCCTTGAGCAAACGCCTTAACTTTCTCTGTATCATGATAAGACTTTAGGGTTAGTGGTGGCTCAGTGGTTAGAGAGCTGGGGTATTGACCACAGGGTTGTGGGTTCATTACCCACATCTGCTAAGCTGCCACTGTTGGGTCCTTGAGCAAGGCCCTTAACTTTCTCTGTATCATGATAAGACTTTAGGGTCAGTGGTGACTCAGTGGTTAGGGAGCTGGGGTATTGACCACAGGGTTGTGGGTTCATTACCCACATCTGCTAAGCTGCCACTGTTGGGTCCTTGAGCAAGGCCCTTAACTTTCTCTGTATCATGATAAGACTTTAGGGTCAGTGGTGGCTCAGTGGTTAGAGAGCTGGGGCATTGACAACAGGGTTGTGGGTTCATTACCCACATCTGCTAAGCTGCCACTGTTGGGTCCTTGAGCAAGGCCCCTAACTTTCTCTGTATCCTGATAAGACTTTAGGGTCAGTGGTGGCTCAGTGGTTAGAGAGCTGGGGCATTGACCACAGGGTTGTGGGTTCATTACCCACATCTGCTAAGCTGCCACTGTTGGGTCCTTGAGCAAGGCCCTTAACTTTCTCTGTATCATGATAAGACTTTAGGGTCAGTGGTGGCTCAGTGGTTAGAGAGCTAGGGCATTGACCACAGGGTTCTGGGTTTACACCTGCTTACTTTATGTGCTTCTTTTAGTATCTAGATTGTATCCTGATGAGATTTTAGCCACAGGCATTTACACTGGGTAGTCAAATGCCTCTCTGGTTAGTCAGACTGAAATACGATCACTGTGGGACAGAATATGCAGATTTGCTCATTGCACAGCAATTATTACCAGTGTTTTGGTTGTACTGTGAGAGATTTTGGATGGTGATGCATCCTGATGAGACTTAACATGTGGCTCAAATGCGTCTCAGACCACATCCTGAACTGGTTTGAGAAATGGAATTTGTTTCCAGTTAAAATCTTGAGTCTTGGGTGCGTTCACACTTGCATTCTTATGTGATTCGGCCTTATCCAGATATAATCCGATACTCAAGATGCGTGAAGAACAACAGGTAGAAGATATTAGATAAGAATTCAGGGCATGTTTACTTGTGAGACCACATGCAGTATGGTCTTACAACACATTACTGACGACAAGGAACTCTTAATTTAAGTGCCAGAAGCTCAGTACTGCCACTGGATAACAATTCAGTACTTTTAAATCTGTATTAAATGAGCTGGCATCAGTGTGACTCTTCTGTTTTGGATGTATTTCAAATTTTGTATTAATGAAAAAGAAATGGATTCTGCATGCAGTCTAATATTCATTGTCCCCAAAATGATCAGTGCTTAATATTTGCCATAGCACAGTGTAGTGTCAAGCATTGTGATTCTACAGTATTGAACTTAAAGTTCTGGTACTGTGGTACTGTGGCAGCTCTACTCCTAATATCACATGGGAACTGGTGCCATCTGCCATAACTGCACAGTGATTTATAATGGTTGCACTGGTGTAATGAGAAATAACTGGTTTAATGAGGGGTAAATATGTTCCACACCAACCCCACCTGAACATCATGTCATCATATTTGATTATAAAGTGCACATCATTTCTAGAAGAATAAACCTAAGCCAGTTCTGTCTTCCGGGTTATTTTTTAAGCAATATGATGTACATGCTTAAAGCAAGTAATGCACTTTTTTACTGTACAGGGCCACAGCTTTACTCCTTCAATAACAGCAGTATCTGAAATGTGTTCATAGAGAGATGTGCTAACCCTAGTGCTGTCTTAAGAGTCAGAAAATAACCTGCTACTGTGTTTAACAGCAGAGAAAAAAAAAACTAAATTATGTTTTCCTGCTTGAAATTGAATTCTCCAGCACTGGAGAATGTGGAACATCGACTTTGTCCTTCATTAAAAAGCTATACCATAAAAGCAGACCCTGACCTTTTTGTTTTTTGACCCATATGACAAGGAGGAGTGTACAGAATGCTAAGACTACACAAGGATTAAGGGCTCTACCTGTGGGTTCTGGGTCCATTCCTCTCCTTTCTCCAGCACCATGAAGAGAGTGTTGGGTGGGAGGGAATTAAAGAAAGCCTCTGATTCCACCACCGTCCCGTCCTCTTCCAGCACCAGCGTCAGCAACTGGTAGGTCAGCAGAAAGGAACGGGCAGTCTGCCGAAGGAGATACACAGGAAGACATAACTCAGAGCTCAGGTGCACAATTCTGCAGGTTATCAGGGCTGGATGTTCTTTATAGACTAGAATTAGCCTGTGAAGATCATACAGGGCAGCTGCTTAGTGCATATACTCAATAAAGACAAACAAGAAAAAACAAGATTCAGGAATGAATCAACCTTCTAGACATAAAGTCAGACACCTAACAGAAATACCTGATCACAGAGGTAGACAATATCCAAACATCTTTAACCCCTTAATATGGTAAATTGGTTGCTTATATTGGACCTGTAATGCTTCAGATATACTGCTGGATATTCACAGTGACGGATTTGTAGCCTTTATTCGGGGTTAAACAACCTAATGCTATTACAAACTTTTATTACCATAGTAAAGCCCCTCCAGTTTGTACAGAAGTCCCTGTAGTTACTGAGTAATACACCTTAGTGTTTAATAAGGGGTTAAATACACACACCTCATAACTGGTACATATCTATAACAAAATCTATATAAATAATATATGTGATAATTAAAGAATTTTCTTGAATATTGATTAAATAATATATAAATTAAAAGTGATATATAATAAATGATAAATGGCAAATAAATAAATAACAATTAACATCAAGTCAACCTTCTAAAGCACATTTAAATAAATCAGATGTTAACCAAACTGCATGCTGTGTATGATTTCTGCTCCCTGACAGAGTATATATGGTTAAATAATTTAGTGTTCTATATGTTTTAGTTTCTTTAAATGACTGAGACATAATTTCCTAATAAAATTATATAAACCAAATAAAAAGTGTTATTTAATTTCCTTCTCAGACAATTATTCGATTTTTGCTAGATCAGGCTTTACATGATTAAAGTCATGTGCAAAACCCCTTCAAAAAAACACCCAGCCCAACATCCAGTGACTCCAAACCCCAGTCCTGGGAGATGTCCAAGCAAAGCCAAATATTATAATACACTCTAGCTGTGGAGAGACCCTGTCTGTTGGCACTGGGAGAATAAAACATGCTGGGACTTTTCAGGGCCTGGATTTGGACACGCCACCACTATCTGACCTGCAGTTATCTTTACCTTTTTCAGCAGGTCGTTCAGGGAAATGGCCACCAAAACGTTGGTCCTGAGGCGGCTCTGGGTGCAGACTCTGTAGGGCCGGGGCTGCGCTGGGGGCAGCATGCGCTGAGCTATCACTGAATGCATGGTGGACACCGACCTACAGCATGACCACAGAAGAAGCTTCAGTGACAAAATCACACACAAACCACAGGCTCAGAAGCTACTGAGATATAACCATATATAACCAGATATAACCAGGGTGTGAAAGTTTCATTCACTTATGTTGCAATACTTCAGTCATCATCTACACTCTTAAGAATAAAGGCACTGCAAAGGGTTCTTTAAACGATGCTGTAGAAGAACCATGTTTGGTTTCATGAAGAACCACTGTTGTAAAAGAGAACCTTTGAATCAGTGAGCATTTATATCAATGTCTTTAAACCCTTTACACATTTCTTTACACACTCCTACAAAAAGTTCTTCTATGGTATCACCCAATGAACCATTTGTAGCACCTTTATTTTAAAGAATCTATGCAAGCCAGAAGCAGAAAGCAGTTCTCCAGAAGCTGGTGGTGAGCTGATACTGTACGTCATGCTGAACAATCTGGTAACAGTCTGGTAACTTGTTTGTGCACACATTACCCACACAGGGTATGTCCACAGGTAACCCAAATGTCCAACCAAGAGCACAAAGAGATCTTACCTCTTTATAGGTGTTGGAACCAGGGTTTTAGCGTATTCCATACTTGACAGAACGGCAGGAAAACCAGTAAACATAATTGATCAAAGTCTGTCTTCTGATCTGTCTTCTCCAGAGAAACAGTGGCCTTTGAGCCTGTCCACCACAGGAGGGCTTTATATGAGATTACTGAGGGCACATTGATCCCCTTATATTAAGCTGATACCACCCGGTGACGAAAGAGGAGAGTTGGAACCCATTTCCAGTTTGAGGCATGGGATAAATCCTTCTGGGCATGACTGGCTGCACAACTGATGTCAACAGACAAACACAGATCAATTCCCAGGCTTGAGCTCACATACCTTCTGACTAATGGCCATTTTAAAATGGACAGCCTGCTGACCGTCCCTAGGGACTGTTAGTAATAAGTGTTAGTTTTGGGTTTTAGTGTTTGTATATTTTGTTAAGGTTGAGTCTTGTTATATATTATAGATGAATGTGGTTTTCAGCAAGCAATTTATATGTGGGCCACTTCTTTGACTTGAAAAAATATATTTTTAACGTAATTTAAAGTTTAAACTTAGACCATGTGAATGTTAATCAAGGTATACGTAGTAAATTATTTTTTAATCACATTGTATTTTTTAATCACAGTAGGCCATACCAGTTACTAGCTAAAAGCTATTCATGAAACATTTAAGCTAGATATGCAAACATTTCTGATAATTAAAAAAATGATGGCTCAAACACATTTCTTTTCACCAATCTTAACAAATGTTAAAGTTAAGTGATGTCATCAGTACATCAGTACAGATTTTTTAGTGTGGTTTTATTTTATTTATATAGATTTTTGTGTAGTTGTAGTTGTTTTATGTAATATGTAATATATAATATACTTATGCAATTTAATATATCTCAAGTAATTAAAATAATATTTCATAGTTGCATTATTGCAATTTAAATGTTAAATGGCCTCTAAATAAGGTACTGCAAGGGAACACTTTTTCTATATATATTCTATTCTATTCTATATATATATAATTCTCTCTATATATATATAATTCTATAATCTATTCTATATAATATATCTATTATAAATAAATAAATATCTTTATATATCTATAACCGATCCCCTAAAAAGCCTATGGCCCACTGGTTGGCCGAAAGTGCTATTGCAAACATCTATTACTAAAGAATAGCCTCACCAGTTTGTACAAAAGTCCCTGTAGTTACAGAATAATACACCTTAGTGTGTAATAAGCCTTGGACTGTTAAGGGGTTAAAAACAAATATTGACAAATTGGTGGTTCAGGTAGTAAATATTAGTAAATTCTAGTTAATAAGGTTTCTTTGTTGTTGTTTATATTTTGTTGGATTCATAAGGGATTCGGACGTTTAAGGGTTTTTTTGTCCCAGATTTTGTTTCTGGTATGCACGCCCCGTAAAGAAGTCTTAGAGCAGTGCACGTGAGGAGGGACTCATCTAGTGGTCAACAATGCTGGACCACAAGCCAAGACAAGCCCATGCCAGAGAAAAGATTTACATACTGGGAAAATTCTGATGTAAATGAACTGAAACAAACAATAAAGATCTGAAACCAGTGCTCACATAGGCCAAATCCTCAGCACATGGTGCACATCCTGAACGTAGCTAATGCTGCATGTGATGTTTATTTTCAGACGCAGGACTGTGTGAAAGTCACAGAGCAAACTCCCTTTATTTCATTTCCAGTCAAAACAGCTAGCTGTGAGAAGTACAGGATACTCATTTTTCAGCGAGTATTTCTGAGCAGATTAGATGAGAGATAATCCACGTTCCCGCAGAAGGAGAAGGTCAGGGTTAGGGAAAATTGGGACCCCAAACAACCAGACATGACTATAACTATGGGCAGTTTAGGTTCTACTCATAGAGACCTTTATTATTCAATGCTACCAATACCGCACAGTGTGTAAAGTTGTGTAGAATATGTTTTAAACTACAGAGATGTGGATCAGTGCCGTGAGGAAAGGCAGCAGCAGCACACTGCCATAGATGATGATCTGTAGAAGATGCTAAAGCTCCTTATCCTTAGTATCCGATACACCTTACCTCCATATTTGTCTCTGATGCCTGTGTCTGATGTGCTGGAAGATATGACTGATAAGTATGTCTCTGATTATTCTTCAATTATTTATTTATATACAAACAAATGTAAATAAAAATTGTATCAATGCAGTACACCAGAACAGCCACAAGAGGGCACGGCAAATTAAGGCCCTTTAGCAGGCCCTTTAGCAGGCCCTTTAGCAGGCCTTTGCTCGACTGTTCTTCTCATGTCTACTTTCACAGCTTGAGTTTCATTAAATTTGTTTTTATGTTGTTTATGTTCTTCCTTCCTCCATCCCTCCTCTAGTGGTCTACAGTCTCTGTTCTCTGATCTGAGAGGTGGAGAGGGATAAACTCCACACTGTGAACAAGGTCACATAACTCCTCCCTCAATGTGTGACACTATGGTTCATCTGTAATAGTACTGTAATTTATTTTATTGTGTGTGCCAAAACTTCAGTTCATATATATATATATATGATTGGTGTAGTTTGATTTATATATGTATATATGATTGGTGTAGTTATATATATATATATATATATATATATATATATATATATATATATATATATGTATATATATGATTGGTGTAGTTTGATTTATATATGTATATATGATTGGTGTAGTTATATATATATATATATATATATATATATATATATATGATTGGTGTAGTTTGATTTATGTATGTATATATGATTGGTGTAGTTATATATATATATATATATATATATATATATATATATATATATATATATATGATTGGTGTAGTTTGATTTATATATGTATATATGATTGGTGTAGTTTGATTTATGTTTATTTTTTGTGTTACTGTATTTGAGATTTCTATGCACTGACATACGACTAATAGCACTAAAGCACAACAGGACGATTTCGAACAAGATTTCAATAAAAAATAAAAAGAAATAATAATTAGGGATAATTAAAATACCTGAGTAAAAACCGGGACATGCATCAACACAGCAGAGGCGGAATCAACTGCAGTGAGGGGAGCACTAAAATGCGACATTCTGATTGGCCGATAAAGCAGAAGTGGGCGGGATGTGTATGACTGACAGCCGAAGCAAGTGTTTTGATTGGCGGATCGGTTCAGTTCGTGGGCGGGTCGGTTCACTAGGCAGGCAGGAGGGCTCCTGAAAGCACGGTTGAGCTTCCTACTGTGTACTTATGGCTTCAGGCGTTATAAAGGCTCTTTCGCCGTGGCGGTTCGTCAGATTCACCAGGTAAGCGGACTGAAAAAGTGTCTGTTTTTGAGGGATATTTTGAGGGCAGGCTGAGTTGTAGCCTCCTGCAGTTTGGGGCGGTGTGAGGGTGCACTGCTGGCCCGCTGGCGCTTCGCTGTTCCACGTGAAGTTGACGGAGCGACAGGGCTGACAGCACTGAGCAGCCTGTACTTCACCAGCAGTGGGTGGATAACACTGCTAATGAGAGAAGTCCTGCAGAAATAATACAGATAATTAGTTAATTAGCACTAGTTAGTAAGACGTTAGCTGGCTGGCTAGCCTTAACCCACCCCCTCACTTCCCAAACTGGAGGTTACCTTGCTCCACTACACCCTAGTCAGGTCATCAGCTGGAGATCAAGCCTTTTACTGGAGACAACGTCTTTACAATATGCTGTGTATGTGGGCCTTCCTCCAGAAGAAGGAGAGATGGCTAGATAGCTGAGCTCTGATCTGACTGATCAACAACACTGTAGGTACAGATAGCTAGCCTAGCAGCTAGTGCCAGCAGCCAGCAGCCAGCCAGCCAGCCAGCCAGCCAGCCAGCCAGCCAGCCAGCAGCCAGCCAGCCAGCCAGCCAGCCAGCCAGCCAGCAGCCAGCAGCCAGCCAGCCAGCCAGCAGCCAGCCAGCCAGCCAGCCAGCCAGCCAGCCAGCCAGCCAGCCAGCCAGCCAGGCAGCCAGCAGCCAGCCAGCCATTCATTTACGTTAGTGCTGCTCATAATAATGATGGATTATTAATTATCATGAACAGACAGCTGATCAGAAGCAGTACCCAGCCTAATTTGTCTGTTTTTTTCTGTTTGTCAGCTTCAGATATGAATATTTTTAGCCCTACTGTCAGATGTGACTAGGAGACATAGCTTTGACCTTTACCCCAGTTATCTGTAGAGTTCACTCAACTGGGTTTCCATTGATCATCCAACACTTCATACATGTTAGTTTATTATTTTCATAATAAATAAACAGTTTAATGTATGTCTGTAGGTCAGCTGCATATGTAGCCTTTTTCCTTTAATGGTTCTTTGAGGGCATCGATCAATGACCCCTGTGTAGCACCTTGTTTTTTTGTGGGTTTGTGTTTTGTTTTTAGAGTGTATTGTTAATAAGCCCCTGTTATACCATTTATTTATTTATTTATTTATTTATTTATTAAGAAACTGTGAATGAGCAGCTGTCCCAATATTTTTGGCCATATTATAATGTATGTGTGAAGAGCCTTTTAAGAGTTTAAGGAAGTCATTTTATTAAATAAGCATGTTACTTTAGATTTTCTTATTTATTTATTTAAAACATTTTTGTTTGTTATTTCACATTAAAATGTACATGTTTCTGATGGCTATGTTATGGCTATTCTGATGGCTATGTAGCACACTATGTCCTCATTTTAGGATCCCTGCTGTTCAGCTGCACACCACTGGGACACTAATGGGGGCGTCAGTGGAGGACTTTAACCGTGCCAAGGATCAACTTGGCACATTAAAGACAGATCCAGGCAACGAGGTCAAACTGAAGATCTATGCCCTTTTTAAACAGGTGAGACCAGACAGTAAACTAACTATTGGCATATCAGTGATGAGGAGAGTCACTGAGAAACTGCTGGACCGGATATTAGAGGGAAGAGCAGATGCATCGTTCTGATCATGTGATGTTACTTTTACTGTACCTTTAAGTTTAGTAAATTTTAAAGTTTAGTAGTTTTTCAAGAAGAAATGGCAGATCTGTATCAGCTAATCATCCGCTGGTACAATATGCTACACTGTGTGTGTGCAAACCTGATCTGATGATAACAGCCAAATAATATTTATGATCTGATCACCTGTTACCATCTGACCCCCTCATCTACCCCCCTCCCCTTTTTCTTTGGATGTGAGCAGGCCACACAGGGACAATGTAACACTCCAAAACCAGGAATGATGGACTTTGTGAATAAAGCCAAGTGGGAGGCCTGGAAGTCTTTGGGGTCTGTGTCACAGGTGGGCTGCTGATTAAACACACAGATGTACCATTGCTTTCTGTGAGAATCTCCAAGCTCCCAAAACAGGCAGTTTTCTTCACAGAAGGATCATTAATGAATGTTCAGTTGTTCCTAAACATCTCGACAGGGTGAATTAAGTGTGTTAAATTTCATTCGTATAAACAGTGCAGGTCTGCAGAAACTGTGTTAGAATAACGCAATAAGCTGGTAGAGGCATTGCATTATGATCCATACTGTCATATTTAGTGACAGTCATGTAAAAATAATAAACTACAATCATAGCCATACATGACTTGTTTGTTGTTATTATTATTATTAAGTAGTATTAATAATTATAATTATTATAATAATAATTATAAAATACGAACAAAGCCAATGAATTCTGTAAATACAAAACGGTTGTAAGATCTGGTATTTTACAGTGGCTTTAAACATAAATATCAGGTTTAGAAATATGCTTTTACTTACCTGCCTGCTCAATCCTCTTCATTCTTGATCCCATTAGGAGGAGGCCAGGCAGAAGTATGTGGACCTGATCTCGTCTCTGGTGGCTGCTGAAGGCCCTGCTGTAGCAGCGTCACCCACAGGAAGTGCAAAAGCCTTTGAGTCCTTGATCTTCACCACTGAGGATGGCATCACCACTATCCGACTTAACAGACCACAGAAGAAAAATGCCATCACTGTAAAGGTACAGGACGGATTAGGGATGCACCTTGACATTGGACTGGTATCGGCTTAAAGTACTTTTCAGAGAGGTGTTTAAATTGGACTGATTATTGTACTTTATAAGAGCAGAATGTTATGTATAATAATAATAATAATAATAATAATAATAATAACATGCATAAGAATGTACAGTATATCATGCATGTTTCTGATCATATGCAGTACATGCAAAATCTGCAATGGCTCAGAATTATTGTTGCACTCCTACTGAAGAGTCTTGTCACATCTGAGCTGTAACTTTAGAACTATAACAGGGTTCCCATGTTTTCTGGACAATCTGCAAATTCCAACAAGATTTGCATTTAGTAATAGGTTTTGAATAATACATCCAGTAAATATGTACATCTGTGTGTGTGAAACTAGTTGATATTGAGGGGATTTGGGGGATATTGAGGAAATATTGTGGGAGCCCTACACAAGTGTTGAACTCCAGCATTGCTGGTTTTCATAACTGCTCATGTTGCATTTCCTTTTTTAAGGTCTTGGAGCTTAAAGTATTTTTTCCTCTCTTTTGGTAACCACTTACTAGATGTATGAAGAACTGATTGAGGCTCTGGATCTTGCTGGAAAAGACAAGTCTGTCCTTACAGTTCTCACAGGTAAATTAAGCTGGTGTAAAATAATTGCTAAATTGTTGACACCATGCATGAAGCATTTCAGTCACTTAGTTTTTATCATATCTCCATAGGCAGTGGTGACTACTACTGCAGCGGCAATGACCTGAACAACTTCACCAACGTCCCAGAGGGTGGTGCTGAAAAGATGGCCAAAGATTCTGGGGATTTACTCAGGTAAAAATCTGATTTTGTTTTCTGATTGTTTCTAAACTTGTGGGAATACAAAGCTGATATGTGTCAAACTCATATTTGCAGGAGGTTTGTGGCCGCATACATTGACTTTCCTAAACCTCTGATTGCTGTTGTAAATGGACCAGCTGTGGGAATCTCGGTCACTGTACTTGGACTGTTTGATGCTGTCTATGCCACAGAACGTGTAAGCTGCACCAGTACTCCGACAGCTACCATGACACCACTTTATTCTCTGAGCACAGGCTGTTCTGTGAATGTTTTAAATGAATACAGTATATACAGTATGTTGTAGTTGGCTGGTCCGCTCCAGTACTATTACAGTGGTCAGCTAGTTGTTTCTGGCTTGTAGAGCTTTTATCTTTATTAACAGTAACATAATGTACATGAGATCATTCTAACAGATCACTGGGCCTCATTTACCAACCATTACCAAGAATTATTTTTCCTAAAACCCACTTGCACAGTTTTAACGAAGACTCTGACATTCATCAATGTTTTCTTTAGAATTTGGTCCATTTATGACGACAATGGGATTTGTCATTATAAAGGCCAGAACACACCGACCAAATATACTCAGAAAACCCCAAACCTTCATATGTTTGCAGTTGTTACCGTTCGTGGCCCACCGGTCCAGCACCACCGAACGCAACAGCAGACCTTCATTATAAGAAAAATGAGGAATGATGACTTGCATGTTTTAAGCTCTATTTAGACAGGATATACAGTATATGGGTCCTTGGGGAATTCTCTGTTTTATGGGCTCTGTTGATCCGGACGGGAATAAGCTCACAATGTCTGTTTTTCCTCCGTCATCCTCTGAGAAAATTACCTGCTGTTACCTGCAGGTTTTCACTAAACTCAGGCAGTGATCATCTGATCATTTTAGACCTGTCCGGATTCACATAGAGGAGGGTGGGGGTGTTTGCCTGCTGCACGTCATATTTAGTCTCTGAGCTCACGTATCGGAGCTCCTCCGAAAATCTGAATTAAAAACTGAAAGGAAAACTGGAAGATTGAGACAAGCATCTTCTTCTCACGGTTTGTATCAGAGCAGCACCGCCTGCTTTTTAAAAAGATTAACTACACCTCATACATGTTGGCAAAAGACCAATAATAGGACTGCATTTCCCAAGGGGAGGGTTTGAAGTGGGCAATAAATAAGTCCTCTCCGTCCAAAAAGATTTTGAAAAAAATAGTGAAATAAGTGATCTGGTTGCTATGGTAATATGGAAAGCGCAAACGGCATTGAAGTGGGTGTGGAAACGTCTGCACAAAGTTATGGCCAACTGCCCAATCATCATCATCAAACATGAAGAAACACTAATTCATATGTCTAATTCAACCAAACATTTCCAGACAAACACGAGCAAACACATACAGCTGTGGCACACTAACCCAACTTTTGTGTTTGTGTGGGTTCGTTCGGTCGGAGTGCCCTGGCCTTGAGTCCAGAGCTGTGAACAACTCTGCATTTTAAAATTACATCATTAATCTGACGCAGACTTTTGGTCAGGTCTTAAGAAGATATTAATACATGAGGCCCATTGATTGATTATACAGTGTTAATGACATTAGGAATGTAGAGTAAAGCTCCCTGCCTTCAGTGCTTTGCTCTGCTGTGGTTTGAGTCTTTGTCTTGTGCTGGACCTTTAGGCCACATTTCACACCCCCTTCACCCAGCTGGGACAGAGTCCAGAGGGCTGTTCCTCCTATACCTTCCCTAAAATCATGAGTCCCGCAAAGGTACACACACTCGATCTCTCTACTTTATGGTATTGATGTTTATTTTGTATTATTCTGAATCATTATGGCTGTCAGTAGTAATAAAAACAGTCTATTCATTTAAGTCGTCATTGTGTAAAAGTTGTACCTTGATTCCACAGCAACACTCTCTCTGCACTGTTTTTCTGTCCAGGCCAATGAGGTGCTATTATTCAATAAGAAGTTGACCGCCACACAGGCATATAAACTAGGACTGGTGACTGAAGTCTTTCCTGACAACACCTTTCAGTCAGAGATCTGGACCAGGCTTAAGGCTTATGCCAAGCTGCCCCCAAATGTAAGTGTATCTAACATGCATTTCTGTTCTGAGTCTGTGTAGGTTATGGCCAAATAAGCTCATTCCCCCATATGCGTTTAAGAAAGCCATGGTTTGGGGGCGCTGGGGGGCTTACTGATTGCTAGCATTTCAAATGTGCCTTGAACAGTCCTGCTGGCCTGCAAGCTGACTTATCTAAGCCTTGATTGCCAGCTGCCAGCTGCAGCATGGCAGAACTGGTCTAATTTCTTCTTTGTGTTCCTTTCAGACACAGGTTTTTTTTTTTTTCATGGTCAACACTTGTGTCAGTAGCTCAGCAGTTAGGCAGCAGTTAGGTGGAGCTGGAGCCGAACTGGTTATGCAAAGGCTAGCTCAGCGAGTGGCTACAGATCCAACAAACGTTACTCACCATGCGCTCTTTAGTCACCAGACGCCCAAATGATCACCTAGATGTTTAGTGAGCTGTCAGCCAGACTTGAATTAGTTCTGTGGTGAGCATGCTGACTAACCTAATGCTAACCAGCTTCTCTCTCCTAACTCAAAGCAGTATAACGTTTATTATGGTCAGATTGATTGATTAGTTTAAAAATGCTCAGTGTTCACTTTTTCACCATGTGAGCAAACTGAACGTTGTTTTTGGTCATTTTGTCATTTTAAAACAAGGCAGGATGAGATTGTACAGAACCCAGCCCACCCTGTATTACCGTATAGCGCAGTATTATTTTGAGCCGGTATTACGGTATGAAAAAGTAATAATAAATAATATCTTCTAACATTCAGCCTGTAACTGGTCTGTTTTGGTAAATGCACTTGAGATGCTGAAAATGCTTAAAATGCTTCTTGTCATGAAGCGTGACACTGGTCTTAGTAATGTATGTAGGTGTCAGTCATCAGTAATCAGATCAGTGATGAGGGCTCTCCCACAAAGCAGAATTTCTTGCTTAGTCAGCTGACTTTAACCTTGGCATGAACTCAGATTTTGTAAAAATGATTGCTCTTTCTTTTCTGCTCCCTCAGTCTCTAGCCCTGTCCAAGCAGCTGATTCGAGGAATAGAAAAGGAAAAGCTCCACGCTGTGAACGTCGCTGAGGTGGAGAGGCTAACCGAGCGCTGGACCTCCGATGAGTGCATGCAAGCCATCGTAAACTTCTTCCAGGCCAAGTCCAAACTGTAAAGAAGGAACTTCTGCTGGAAGGTCACGTGATTTCCACCATCACTTGATGCTCTTCCAAATAAAAGCAATAAGTAAATTATAGCTAAAATCTAAAGTCAGTAAAGTAAGGTGATGCATAGATCGGTGCAAAAGGGGTACTAGGAAATATAGTTTAATAGTGAAAGTAAAATTGCTGCTGCTCAGCTAGGAAGATTTTTCTTCAATTTTTAAGATGAGGGAGGGGGAAGTTTGAAGAATTTAAAGGAGACCACATAAACAAATCTGCCTTTTCCCTACTAGTTCACATATCCATTGCTTGTCATTGAATGTACTATGTGAGGAAATAATGAAATGTGAAGTCTCTGCCCTTTTGGCAAACTACCATTTCATAAAATAAATGGGTTTTGCTCATTTCTACATCACAGCTAGCAAGCATCCCATCCACAACTCCAACTAACCCACCCACTCAGACGTCTCTAATGGACTGGACATTGTAGAACAGATCAGAATGGCATATATCACACATTAGACATGTGTCTGTGACTGATGTTGGACTCTCTTTTGCTGACATTAAAGCAGAATTATGCGAGAATTCATGCTTTGAGGGTGTGGAAGTTGAAGAATCTTCCTCATAACTACTAATGAACACACATGCAAGCTTGGCTACATCCCCACATTTGTAAAATGTCCTGTTGACAACATTTTGATCGAAACCACAGTGCTGACACTGTCGAACATGCGCACACACATCACATACATCAGAAATATAGCTAATGCTTGCTAGCTTAAACCTACAACTGCTACCGTCCACAGGTATCCTGATTTTCTCCACGTCTCCAACAGCATTTCTGCTGTCCAAATTTCTCCGTCCACAAAAAACTGCCAAGACGTCAGTAAAACGCTTGTGTGATCATGCCAGCCCAGCAGAGGGTGCTAACATCTCACAAAGTTTGACTTCAGATTAATCAAGGAAGCAGTGTACCATCCAAAAGAGGCCTAGGTACAGCATAAAGAGGCCAGTTGCCACCAGTTTAAAGTAATATAACACAAAAATAAATCACCTACTCTAGATTTAAAGGTTTGTTGCAAGCTTCAACTGTCTGCAGTTAATCTGGGGATTAAAAATGGCAAAATTCACAACTGTGAAAGCCTGAAGCATAACATAACAGTCAAATCCCTTTACTGGACTAGTGGAAACTGGCATAATCTTGGCAGGGCTAATTATGGTTTGCAAAGCAAATTGCAATGTTTCAGTATATGCTATGTAATAAGATGCTTGGCTGGTTCATGCTCAGGATTTGGTGCAAACAAGCTTATAAAGTCTTCACTGCTCTCTTAAATAAATCAGGCAACTATAATAAATCTGGAATAAAAGGTAAAAGAGGTCTCTTTTAAATCTTCTACTGTAATGCTGATTTCAGAGTTGTAGAAGTGTTATTTACTAGTTTATGGACTGTGAGTGTGCTCAGAACTGTTTTTGTTGTCCATCATGAATAATGGTGTGATCTCACCATACTTTATGTACAGGGTACACATGGTCTGGACTTTCATCATAGGATCTGACAATAGGTTCTTATCCTGCTATCAGCAGGATCAGCAGCAAGTGTTTGTTTTTTTTTTAGCCCAGTTAGAAATTCAGGTTTGGATATTTGCTTGTCTTTATTTGTTATTTGCAGTGTTAGTATTTTACAGTAGAGTTTCTCATAAAAAGGATTTTGTTCATGTCACTGCCATGTTTTTGTTTTTCTCCATAGGATTCTAAAATGATCAGTGCCTTACTTATTGTCTGCCTGGGTAGCCACAAGTGTACGATAACATTAACTTAATCTAGTCCTTCTGTAAACAACATTTCTACTGTTTCAACATGCTATAATCATTACAACACAACTGATGTCTAATGTTGTTTGGTTTGATATGCGTTAACGTCTTTATACAACAATAAACAACAATTTTAATGTTGCTACACATCATGGCTGAAAGCGTCTCCAGTACTTCTAAAATACTAAAATACTGATGTAGACCAGTTTTGCTAATGTTCTAAAGTGGTGAATTATTTTAATTACTACAGTAGTAAAAAAAAAGTAATACAATGTTGATGTTGGAGAAGCAAGATTATTATTCTTATACGTATTAAAGGTATTATTAAAAAACATCATGCAGAAAAGTGACACAAATCCTGCACCTAACAACTGCGGGTAAACACAAGGCCCAGCCCATCCCCTTCCTCTGTACTCTACTCACCCACTACCTTGCAAGCTCTATTGAGTATGTGCATCCTTTCCTGTGTTATTGTGTCCATTTATGATCTGATCAACAACGCTTTCACCTGTCGTACAGCTTTAACTACACAAAACTGACAGGATCCTATATATATATATATATATATATATATATATATATATATATATATATATATATATATATATATATATATATATATAAACAAACAATTGTATTGCTTATTATTATTATTATTTAAAATGATCAATAAATAATGGTGCAAAATAATATTTATTGCATAAAAATTAACACATTTCTTTACAGAGAGCACACTTCTGCAATTCTTTAAAACAGTAACTGTTCATTGTAGAGAAGCACATGCCAAAAGAATATGATTCTAGAGCAGATAAACATAAACATATTGGCACCATGTCTAATGCCAGGTGTGGGCTAGAGGGGTATAAAGCCTTCCAGCATTGAGCTGTGGAGCAGTGGAACTGTGTTTTCTTTGGAATGATAGATGGTGCTCTGTCCAATACTTTTGAGATGAGTTGGGAAGTTGAGGATAAGGTGGGGTTTTGATCATCCAACATCTTGACCTCACTAACAATCTCGTTGCTGAATGCAATCAAATCCTAACAGCAACGCTTAAAAAAAATAGTAGAAACTAGTAGAAAGCTTTCTTTCCTGGAAAGACAGATACTTTCCCTTATATTAATAATTGCTAATTGTCTAGTTGCTTTTGAGACTATGTAAAAGAACAATGGCTGTCAGTTGTAAAACAGTCAGTTAAACAAAGGCTGAATCTGAGCTAAAATGATCTCTTCACTTGCAAAGCTCCTGCCAACACCTTAGCAGGATTAAGATACAGGATACAGTATGTAAATGAGTTTAGAGGAGTGTGCATTAAAATGCAGCTGAGTTTAAGAAACCATGTGACTCTGCATTGCATCAAATTGCAAGTAACAAGTCCCAAGTCAATAAAAGCAAATCCTGACATCAAATCCAAAGTCCTAGTCAAGTTACCAAATATAATGCAATTTCCATATCTCAATTTAACACCAACAAATTCACTTTATCTCAACTAATGTTTAATGAAAATTAGCCATAAATCTTAACACATAATTTTTTCAAAATATATATTTTTCATGAACTTTTTTTATGTTGTTCAGTGCAGTTCTTTTTTATTCACTACAGCACAGTCTTTATAGTTGAAAAGAATTATCTTTGGCAGCATGTTTATAGCCTTCTCAAACTTCCAAAATGTCCCGTGCCTGGCTGCAGAATACCCCTCGTCTTGCTAGGTTACGGATAAACAAAGCTGAGCAGCTCAGCTCCACAGCTTTCCGGTCATACAGCACAATGCAAGCTCTGCAGAAGGCCCAGTTTTGTGATTCAGTATAATTTATCTCCTGGAAATAAAGCATTAAAAATTGGGTCACAAAATGGGTTTGTGGAGTCTGTCAAGTATTTTCCAGTCTGAAAGCCAAAGTCCGATTACATATCCAAGTTACCAGTAAAGCAGTAAAGTCAAAGTTGAGTCATGTGACTCAGGTCCACACCTCTGGTGACTGTTCTATGTTTGTATGTCTGTCTGAGTTTGAGTCTTCAGTGTATGCCTGGTGTTCTAGCAGTGGATAACTTTCTGTGTTAAACATGACATTAGCACTGCACAGCACTGAAACCCATCAGAAGGAAATGAGTCTAGTTTTATTTTACTGTGAGTTCAGCCCAGTTTCGGACCAAATATTAATCATAATACTAAAAACTAAATCTGAATAAGAAAACCTCACTTGTGGGCTAAAGAACACCAGCCAGTTTCCGTATAGTAGTGTAGTGTTTGATTATGTAGATAGTAAATAAGGAGCCTTAAGATATAATAAGCCTTAAGATTTACAATGAAACCTAACTGAAAACTGAAACTAGTGGAGCTGTCAGACTCTCCTTGGTTGTACTCTTGAGTGTTGTGCTAGTGATGACGTTAATATGATAATATTAATATGTGGTATGACACTGTATGTTGTGGTTTGGGTTTAAAGTGAGTATGGTGTAAGAGTAGTGTTTCTGCTGTAACACAGTATGCAAATCAACAAGCTATCTACAGGTCCTTCAACCAGAAGCTCATGGTGTGGAATAACTTGTTCAACCTGCCTGTTGCAGACATGACCAGCAGGTGGCACACTACACCAGGCATAGAATGACTTGTATTTTTAGGCCTTCAGGGCTTGAATTTGTAAGACTCCTCAAAGTAGGAGTGTGGATGTAGAATCTGTTGGGTATTTTTTTTTAAGCAGTGTCCATTACAGTCCTCATACCACAGTTCCTTATCGCTCTCCTAGAGAAACCTGAAGCTCTGCTGTAACACCTGTACTTTCCATACAGGAGGTGAGCTTTAACCTGCACAAGCTCCTCTTGCTTTGCATGTGTCTCATAGTTTGCCTAACCTCCACCTGACTGATAGCACAAGACCATTCCTAGTTTTGTTAAGGAAAGGCATACCAATTAAGCACCCCACACCCCGTTTGTGTGAAAGGTTAGGAGACCCTTATCTGTCAGTGGACCACAGTTGGATCTTGTGGACATGGATTTGTCTATGGTAGGGATCACTTACATGACCTACACAGGTGCCATGAATACTTCCCCAGAGATTGCGAATGGTGAGGAAGTGCTGGTGGATCCTTCCATGCCGCACTAGGATTTACCCATTTAACAAATGACGGTGGTATTTCATGGTTCAGGGGTAGCATTTAGAGCTTGTTAAAGGTACAAATTACTGTGAAACCGATACAAAATGTAGTTGATAAAACATCTGAGTGGCCGTTCTGAGGTTTAGCTCATTTGGCTGTATTCAAACTAGCACACAAATGTGCCAATGCAACATCACCGGTGAAGATGAACAACAACAAACTGCTCCCGATCAGCATGTCTGCTGATGTCATGGAAATACAGCCCTGTAATGATGATGCAGTAGGGTCATCCAGGTGTCAGAACATTCCTGATGAAGTAAATCACTGATTTTATCTCATAGCAGAGCCCTCTGTGAGTGACATGTCTGCATCTGTGGTACCCGGATACCTTCAGCAACCACATTGTTGGCACTCTGAGAAGCACAGGGGGAAAACCCTGATATAATAATCACTGTGTAGCTCTTAAATAAGTGGGCTCCCCCGCTGGCTCTGTTCTAAACCTAATCACTTTCTGCACTCCAGTATGTTTTCGTGATGAGTTGAAGCTGTATGCAAGGCCACTGACTCCAAGGACAGCAGCAGAAATAACACTGAAAAGCTGAAGATTGGTGGTATTCACCTTTACAAGACTACAGTTATTACGGCCAGTTTATTGTATATTGGATTTGTTATAATTATTTAACAATTAGATACTTGAAATGTGAGCTTATTCAAAGCAGAAAGACCCACAAACAAGTAGCAACTGAAGTCCAGGTAAAGCATCTCAAGGGAGGAAACTCTTCAGACTTCAGACAGTCATTGACTACAAAGGTTCTGCATTCAGTACATTACATGCAATTAAATTATTGATTGTATAGTTTAGTTACATAGCAAATTACAGCTAAGTAAAGTTTACATTTAGTATCAACAGTTTGGGTTCTGCCATTTTTTCCACCATATGTTATATATATTTATATTCACATTCACCATATGTTATATATATATATATATATATATATATATATATATATATATATATATATTTACATTTATGGCATTTAGCAGACGCTCTTATCCAGAGCGACTTACAAGGTTACTCATATTACAGAGGTGGGCCAATGTAGTGTTAGGAGTCTAGCCCAAGGACTCTTATTGGAGTAGCGCAGCATAGTCACCTAGACTGGGAATCAAACCCCAGTCTCCCACATGGTGTGGTAGCTCACTGGCTCACTGACAGGTACTGGCAGGTAGTGGTGTTATCTGTTGCGCCACACCAACCACCATTGTATTTCTTTCTTTATGCATAAAATTATTTAATGAAATATTTTATTATTAAATTATTTTAATGATTGATTAAAAATATATTCACACTTCCAACAGAATGTCATCTTGTTTCCATGAGAGTAAAGAATAACTAAAATAAAATGTTTTAGTTGCTCAGTTATAAAACCCTTCCTTCACCCAAGATTGTGTTACAGAAACACTGTAATTCAGTATTTCTTTTTTATTAACAGAATAATATTAATTATAAAAATGCACTTCCTAAAGAAAATGACACTCTCAGACAGTTGCTAGGCTCTTCCTACATGGTCAAAAGGGTGGAACCGGTTTTGCTAAGTGGTTGCTAGGTGGTTGTTATAGTGTTGCTAAGTGGTTGCTAAGGTACTGTAAGACATTTTCTATAGTGTTGCTAAGTGGTTGTTATGATGTCCCAGATGATCACTGTGGTTTAGCTAAGCAGTTCCTAGACAGGCGCTACAGTGTTGCAAGATAGTTGTTAGGATGTTGCCATGGTTTCCCAGATGCCTGTCACAATGTCTCAGGTGGTTGCTCAGGTATTGCCAAGTGGTTGCTGGGCTACCCCATACGGTTGGATGGGTGTTACAGTGCATTTGTATCGTGTGTAACATGTGTCTGATCAAAATGCTGGATACGAGCCTGTATCACACAATCAGACTGAGCGATCCGGAGTTCAGGACAGTGTCAATATCTTGAAAACTGTGAAGCGCAGTTACGCAGCACAAAGTGAGGAGTAGGATGAAGAGCAGGAGGAGATGCACTGCCATAAGGACAGGAGAGACAGCACTGAGAATAGAGGTGGGGTGTAAGCTGGGCTTTAAAGTAGAAGAATGAAGAGCAGAGAGGGAATGTGGTAAATCGATCCATAATTTAGGAACCATGACACAGAAAGATCTGCCCCCAATATGCCTGCCTACTCGCATCCTACAGCGCTGCTGCCATACTCTCCAGAGCACGATTTTTCATATTAAAGACTAGGAAACCCCTCTCCATTTTCTGCTGAGGTATTATGAAAAGCTACCACTGCTCAGGGGGGTATTTTTGGGGGCAAAATTTCTCTGTTTGGGGAATGGACATGAAAGACGGCTAGCTAATGTTTATTGGTGGAAAGCCTGATATATTATTGTAACCATATAACTGCAGTTACTGTAGTCTTCAAATCATCTCCATAATGGAAAGGATATATGGATTACCTACATTATAAAAAGAATTAGTCATTTTCTATGTGATCTACTTTAATACAGCAGTGATGCAGATTGCATGATTGGTTAATTATGGTTTTTACTGGTCACTGCACATTTATACACTGTTGTAAATTTAGCAAACACTCTTATTTAGTGAGACAGTCATCTCACTGTGTACAGACTGCCTGTCCTTGGAATTGAGAGTGTTATCCATTACACTAGCCGTTTTCTCTGGCATTTGCCTCTTCAATGAAGAACACAGCTATGATTATCTTGTTCAGTCAAGGTACTAATAGCAACAAATGCTATCGTTCTTGTTTTTATTAGCCTATAGAGTGGCTAGGCTAGCTGTCAGGACTGCACTGCGCACTGCAGGGCTTCCCAATGGTTGTATGACGTATTTATGTACTGCATGACCGATACTGTTAAAATAATATTATTGTTATTATCATCACATTTATAATAGAATATTATTAGTTATTAATAGCTAAGGTATGGGATATTAGAGGCTAGTTTTTGTTCAGGCCCAGCCAACTTGCTCATGTGAGGCTCACATGGATAGAGTGTGGGCTAGGTGGGTTCCAGGTGTGCATGGGCTCTGAGTGGGTTCATACATACTTTGCTACTAGGACCCATTTAGTGTCCCATTTAGGCCCTATGTGCATTGTATCCTGGTGGGCATCCATATGTTGGGTCAACAAGGAACCCGAGGACAAAACTTTCTGGTTTCCTAGTCAGGCTAGCCATACAGGCCCCACATGGACATGTTAACTGGGGGATGACCCTTTAAGGAATAATTTCACTGCATAATTAAGGTGGTATGATGGATAGATCAGAGTAGTTTAATGTGAAAGGCCTCATTCTAGAGACATTTACCATTAGAGATGTCTCTGAACTTGACATCTGAAGAGTCTCATGCCTCTAAAAGCTGCATAAAAGAAAGTCGTAACATAAAATGGGTATGAATATGTTGCCTGATGCTGTTGGGTAAGTGGTGCTATGTTAAGATTAGATAACTAACCATTTTAATGCATTTATAGCGGAGAGGTGGAGAGTTTTTTATACTAGGAGCCATTTCACACCACACCAACTCTAAATGATTTTGTCTACAGCCACTGAATTATGCACAATGTATAAAAAATCAGTTGAATTCCCATCTAAGTATTCTAGACCTTTCAGAACTTCATTTTGGACGTAAGTAGAATTGCCGCAGGACTCAAAAACAGCATGTTAGCGGCGCCCGTTTCCATTTCTTTATTGGACACTGTGAGGTAGATGTTACACCACCCTCTGAACTGCTATTTTTCCAGTACAGTACTAACCTCTTTCATCCTTTAAACCTAACAGGGGTTTCAGAATTCGGCTGGACATTTCTGAGCTTAAGGCGGTGACAAGTGAAATGGATGCAGAGCCAGTAAACTGTAAACAGCAGTGTAAGCCTGCAGATTAATGGCAGTCATTGTTTTGGTGACCACCCATTTGAGAGAGAAACTCTCCCTCCAGAATGTGATGGCTGACAGATTCTCGGCGAGATCCCCTGTTTTCCCAGCTGAAAGCACGCTGGGCATCTGGCCCTCCGCTCATAAAGTACAGATTCCTGCATGTGAGTGCTGGGCTTAGGAGCTCCGTGTGGGAGCAGAACCCACACCTGCACTTCCTCTGTGTGTTTGACACATGGCAGTTAAAAGCCTGACACATCACTGATGAATGAGTCTCCTCTGCGGACGGCCTGCTTCATCTGGAGTTACCGACGGGGATTCATGTACACTGCCCTTTTGTCCATTAACAGCTACGGATAGAGCGTGATGGAGATGAAGGACTCTTAAGGTGAAGATCTGCTGTCAAAGACTGGAGGGAGATACTACTGAATACCACAGCAGTAACTATCCTTAATAGTTAATAGTTGAATTAATCCCCTGATTTCCCTGATTTGAATGCATATGAGTGACATCCTTGGCAAATCAACGAATTCTGATTCTGGTGTCAGTTCATTCTATTGTTTTGTATGGAGAGATTTAAAAACTTACAGTTATCTTGTATTAAGGTAGGATTAATCATCACATAGCACTACCAACATGTTTAATGGAGAGAATTCTAACTCAAGAAGGTGGTGCTTAATGCATTTTGGAACAATACCCTATTTTTATTCATTATTTGATTGTTTTATTATTGTGAAAATAAATGAAATCAAATGTATTTGTATAGAGCAAAAAAACACCCCCCCAGTGAGCAAGCCAAAGGCAACAGTGTAGTCTGAGTTCCTCAGAGCTGGTGGAAGAAACCTTAGGAGTAACCAAGACTCACAAGCAGGCCTCACCTTCCTCTGGCCAGAACTATTTATACATTATTGCTAGAATCAGAATCAGAAATATCTGATTGATCCCAGGAGGGAAATTGCAGTTGTTACAGTTGCAACCATTTGTGTAGGAATAAACACTCAATAAAATAAAATAATGTAAAACAAAGAAGAGAAAGAATTAAATATGCATGTGTTTATAAATTATGTGAATATAATAAAGTGGCAAAGTGACAGTAACTGTGAACATAAATATAGAACATGCTGTATACAGCAGTTCAAATATTGCACCTCCGAAATCACAGAACCACCACATAAGTTCTACTGCTCAAGTCTGTAATATAACTAATGTAATCATAGTAGAGATGGTAATAATAATGAAAGTAATAATGATGGTTAATGATGGTAATAATCATTTATTACTGTTAGCAATCATTGACAGATATACTCTAATATTAATTTTTGGGGGGAGATTGCAAGAG